>NC_068371.1:33476430-33743930 GCF_023724105.1 Carassius gibelio
TGATGGCTGTTATCAGTTAATGGTTTTATAATCATAAAATAACCTGATTCACTGATGTTTTTACATTCATATTACAAACACTGTGTTTCTGTCACATGAGATCCAGTGGTATTATAACAATCAGTTAAAATGTTTTAAACATGAGCTCAAAAAATTTAACCTACGGCGACACACACAGACATCAACAATCAGCGTATGAATCTCAACAATGGTGACATGCTTAATGCAGCAATGCATGCTGGAAGCCATGAGTTCTATACTATGCATTGCTGCATGAAGCATGTCACCATTGTTGAGATTCATACGCTGATTGTTGATGTCTGTGTGTGTCGCCGTAGGTTAAGTTTTTTGAACTCATGTTTAAAAGTTTTTAACTGATTGTTATAATGTCTGCTCTGAAGGAAGAAAGTATTGTTTCTTGAATATTGTTCATTAACTATTGGGTCAATGACAAAAATTGTTTTATCCTCAATCAATTTTCTTCATGATTATGAAAACTATATCACCTTACATTTGTTCATGGCCCCTTTTATAACAAATTATGTGTTTTGGTAAACACTATTACAAGAATCACAAACTTACTAAGCCAAGAGTCAAACTACCTAACTAAAGCAAACACTGATCACAATAATGGTGATCAAACATTTTCAAATAAAACATCAACATCTAAATCTCTGTTAATTCTCAAAAATAACTTCTGTAGACGTCTGACAGAAATAAAGTCAAACTGGTTAGTAATAAGTGAAGATGGTAAAATGTGTACTGCCATGCATTTCAACGTTTTTTATGATTTTTTTTTGTGGGGGTGTTCATTCCAGCCAAAATTCAGCATCTGCCCAACACTGGAGCTTGACGTCAAACTGTCGTTGGATTTAGACGTCAACCTGATTTTTATTTTCAACCAAAATCCAACGTCTAACCGACGTTGGAGTCTACATCCTGTGCCTGCTGGGTAAAGACATCCTGATCCTCTCGTGAGTAGCGTTTTGAGCTCAGATAAGATAATGGTCGTTCACTCAGAATTCAGACATCACTACAGAATGTGTGACAGCTGATCTAGTGCACTATATAGTGTATAGGGAGCGGTTTCAGACACAGCTTTAGTCAAAGCTGTAAACACACAGACATCTTCAGTGTTGTGTTGTTCTTGATGTTTCTCTCTTCTTGTGTTCAGATGCCTGTGATCTCACACTGGATCCAAACACAGCACACACTGAACTCGTTCTGTCTGATGAGAACAAGAAGATCACACATGTGAAAGATCGTCAGCCGTATCCTGATCATCCAGAGAGATTTGATGTTGTTTCTCAGGTTCTGAGTGTTGAAAGTCTGACTGGACACTGTTACTGGGAGACTGAATGGAGCGGAGTTTATGCTGTAATATCAGTGTCATATAAAGGAATCAACAGGAAAGGAGTAGGGAGAGACTGTGTGTTTGGATGCAATGACAAATCCTGGAGTCTGTGGTGCTCTGATAACAGTTTCTCTGTCTGTCACAATAATAACAGAACTGATATATCTGTTGTCTGTTCATCCTGTAAGAGAGTAGGAGTGTATGTGGACGTGTCGGCCGGCTCTCTGTCCTTCTACAGCGTCTCTGACACACACACACTCACACACTTACACACACACACACTCACACACTTACACACACACAACACCACATTCACTGAACCCCTCTACGCTGGATTTAGCATTGAATATTATTCCTCAGTGTCTCTGTGTGATATTAAATGATAGAGAGACTCTTTCTGAGGTTCACATGCACACAAACTCATCAAATCTCACATCAGTACATTTCTATTCATTTTTAATTAGTTTTTCATCATCATACAGAAGTTATGAATCTAGATCAGACTCTCATACTGTTCTGAATCTTTAATAAACAGAGTAATATGTGTGCTTTAATATTTCTATTGTAAACTGCTCATCAAATGTAATAAAAGTCCATTAGTGACTATTTGATCCTGAACTGGTTTCTGAATCCTGATGTGAACTGATGACAGTATGAATAATCATGAATGTGATTGAGATCAGAGGCTGAATGAATGAATCCGTCTCCTGATCGTCTGCTTTATTTTTCTGTCTGCGCTGATTTAACACTCGATTCACTTAATTAATTCTGTCCAAACACTCACACACTGAAAAAAATAATAAGTAAATTTACTTAATTTTTATTTGGCAAGTTTTTGCACAAGCATTTTTCAAGTAAATTTAACACATTTGGAAATTAAGTAAATCTACTTAACTAAGTTAAGTAAAAATAAAAAAACGAATAAGTACATGTAACTTGACCTGTTAAATTTTATTGAGTAAATTTAAATTAAATAAATGGAGTTAATGAAGTTAACTAAAGTTCGGGAACAAGGCCACGTCTCAACCAATCATCTCGTCCCCCATCAGCTATTTATGCTAGACCAACCTTCTCTGAACTGTTGACTGAGTTTCTCGTTGGTCCCTCTCGCCATGGACCCCGAACTGCAGATCAACCCCTCCGACTCAGATGACGATCTTTTCAGGGGCAATTCCCTTCCACCCAGCCGGTCTTCTCACCGGTCCTCACCCAGCAAATCTTCTCACCGGTCCTCTCGCAGCCAATCTTCCCACTGGTCCCACCTTCCGCCATTCGAATCCCTCGGTCCCGTGACCGCGAGCCTTCTCGTGCAGGTTCGCCATCCGGGATTTCTCCGGCCCGGGCTCGGCCACGCGCCCGCTCTCTGCCGCCCTCGAGGGATTCTGTCCGCGATCGCCATTGATCTCTCGGGCACGGAAGTCGGTGCGACCGCTCTCTCCGCCAACAGCATCGACAACCATCCGCCGGTAATCCTCGGCCAAACACTCCCGGCAAGTCCGCCGGATCAGAGTCTGCTATCAAGCACTGGACCGTAGCTCGCCTCCAGCGCGCTCTCAAGGATAAAGGCATTCATTTTAGCCGCACTGATAATAAATTAAGGCTATTTCAACTTTACACTGCACCCATCAACGCTGCTCCAAATGCAAACTCGGAGACCTCAGCCGTTCCGGTATCCTCACGGAATTCCTCCATCATCACTCGTGACGTCACCACTCAGCCTAGCGATCGACCTCAAGCCACAGCCGCGCCACCTAGTGGCGACCAGAGGCTAACTGCATCCTCTCTGAGTTTCCCCGCCGTCACCAGTGACGTCACCACTCAGCAAGCAGCATCGGCGCCACCTAGTGGCAGCCAAATGCAACTGCCACTCAACCCAGCTCTTTCTACCTCTGAATTATCTCAGATAATTACATAATTTCTCTCATCTTTGGGTTCACAAACTGCCACAAATCCTAACACTCATTCATCCTCTCATCCCATCATCCATTCCTCTACCCATTCTTCAGCCGCCACAGCCTCTGTTACTTCTACTTCCGGATTCATTCCCACCAGTGGACCTTTTCAACCTCCCTCAGTACCTTCTCCTTTTCCAACTAACCTATCCTATTTCCCCTCCCTAACCTACCCTTACTCATCCCTCACTTCCCCTAGCCCCTCCCCTTCCATATACCCTCATACCGTGCCATCTAACAGCAGCACATATACCCTGGCCACAGCAGTACCTCCTCCCCGGCCAGCTTCATCAGTTATTCGGCCTTCCCCCGCCTCCCAAGCCTTACGTCTTCAGATTCTATCCGGTAACTACACTGATCTAGCCCACCTTCTCCAGCCGTCGCTCAAAAATTTTATCCAGCCCAGAGATCTTCAAACCAGCCAAGGGCTCATGCAGCTTAGCCATACCTTAAATCCTAGTTCAAAAGATCTTACCCCTACCGAATTCGCTTTAGCTTTTTCGATCTTCAGAGACATCATTTGTTCCGTTTATCCGGACCGAAGGTCAGAGCTAGACGATTATCTGTCTATCGTTCTAGATATGGCTGTCCGCTTTGGAGGGACAGGCTTCTATAACTACCACGTTTTATTCGCTACCCAAGCAGCAGGTCGGTTACAGCAGTTTAACCAAGGAACATACTGGGGCACTCTCGATCCGGAGCTTTACTGCCGCATCTTCGCAGCCCGTTCTTCACTTTCCTGCGAGCTTTGCGGAGCCCCGTCACATCCTGCCTCAACGTGCACGGTTATAACCCCCTTTAAGTCACAGCTGCCGTCCTCCCGCAGGACACCCATATTCAACAGACTGTCTCCAGCTGCTCCACCTCCTCCTTTAATTCCAAAGCCCCTCGACGTACGTCCCACAGTCAACGTCCCAATTCCCAAAAGTATAGATAAAAGGGGACGGCCGGTTCTGTACCAAGGAGGCAGAATGATCAGAATCAGAATCAGAAAGAGCTTTTTTGCCAAGTATGCTTGCGCATACAAGGAATTTGTTTTAGTGACATAAGCTTCCAGTACACAGAGACACCAACACATAGACAAAAAAATAATAAAACAAATTGTAGGCAAATAAATAAGTGTATAAACAATTGTGCTATAAATGATAATGGAATAGGATTGAATAAGATGCAGGGATGTACTAGGATGGAGGGGTAACAAATAAATATAAGGATATTGCACTTTTTTTTTTTTTTTTTTTTTTTTTTTTGCATAAGCGTAAGTGGGGAACATTTAACTGTTCATGAGGTAGATTGCCTGGGGGAAGAAACTGTTTTTGTGCCTTACTGTTCTGGTATTTGCAGCTCTTAGGCGCCGGCCAGATGGCAAAAGTTCAAAAATGGGCTGACTTGGATGTGAGGGATCCAGAGTGATTTTATGAGCCCTTTTCCTCACTCTGGATGTATACAGTTCTTGAAGGGTGGGCAGGGGAGCACCAATAATCCTTTCAGCAGTCCGAACAGTTCTCTGTAGTCTTCTGATGTCTGATTTTGTTGCTGAGCCAAACCAGACAGTTATAGAAGTACACAGTACAGAATCAATGATGGCTGAGTTCCTGTGGCAGGTTAAACTTCCTCAGCTGGCGAAGGAAGTACAACCTCTGCTGGGCCTTTTTCACAATGGAGTCAATGTGATTGTCCCACTTCAGGCCCTGAGAGATGGTGGTTCCCAGGAATCTGAATGACTCCACTGCAGTCACAGTGCTGTCCATGATGGTGAGTGGGGAAAGAGCAGGGTGGTTTCTCCTAAAGTCCACGATCATCTCCACTGTTTTGAGCGTGTTCAGCTCCAGGTTGTTAAGACTGCACCAGACAGCCAGCTGCTCAACCTCTTGTCTGTAAGCAGACTCATCACCATCCTGGATGAGGCCGATGACTGTAGTGTCGTCTGCAAACTTCAGGAGCTTGACAGAGGGTTCTTTAGAGGTGCAGTCATTGGTGTACAGGGAGAAGAGCAGAGGGGAGAGAACACATCCCTGAGCCAGTGTTGGTGGTGCAGTTGTTTGACATGAATTTCCCCAGTCTCACTAACTGTTGCCTATCTGTCAGAAAGCTGGTGATCCACTGACAGATAGAGCTAGGAACAGAGAGCTGGGTCAGTTTGGTCTGGAGGGTTGTTGGGATGATGGTGTTGAAAGCCGAACTAAAGTCCACAAACAGGATCCTCACATAAGTCCCTGTTTTGTCCAGATGTTGCAGGATGAAGTGCAATCACATGTTGATTGCATCATCCACGGACCTGTTTGCTCGGTAAGCAAACTGCAGGGGGTCCAGTAAGGGTCCAGTGATGTCCTTCAGATAACCCAGAACCAGTTTTTCAAACGGCTTCATGACGACAGACGTTAGAGCCACAGGCCTGTAGTTGTTAAGTCCTGTTATCTTGGGTTTCTTTGGAACGGGGATTATGGTGGAGCGTTTGAAGCAGGAAGGCACTTCACACAACTCCAGGGATTTGTTGAAGATCTGTGAAAAGATGGGGGCCAGCTGGTCAGCACAGATTTTCAGACAGGCTGGTGTAACGCCATCTGGGCCTGGTGCTTTTCTACTTTTGTTCTTCTTGAAGACCTGGCACACATCATCTTCACAGATTTGAAGAGCAGGAGTTGTGGAGAGGGGGATTGCAGGAGGTGTTAATGGTTGTGTAGGGAGATGGTCAGAATGGGTGTTGGGGGTTTCAAATCTACAATAAAACTCATGCAGGTCGTTAGCAAGTCGTTGATTAGCCTCAGTGCAAGGGGATGGTGTCTTGTAGTTTGTGATGGCCCCTCAGTCCTCTCAAAACTGAAGTTGAGTCGTTGGAAGTAAACTGGTCTTCCAACTTTTTAGCGTAGGTCTTTTTAGCCGCTCTGATCTCTTTGTTCAGTGTGTTCCTGGCCTGATTGTACAAGTCCCTGTCCCCATTTCTGTAGGCATCCTCTTTGGCCTGACGAAGATGTTTGAGTTTTACTGTAAACCATGGCTTATCATTGTTAAATGTTAAATAAGTCCTGGTAGGAATGCATACATCCTCACAGAAACTAATATAGGATGTTACAGTCTCTGTGAGTTCGTCCAGATCGGTGGTAGCAGCTTCAAAAACACTCCAATCAGTGATGTCAAAACAAGATTGTAAATCCCGCTCTGTTTCGCTGGTCCATCTCTTCACAGTCCTTACTACAGGTTTAGCAGATTTAAGTTTTTGCTTGTAGGACGGTATAAGATGAACCAGACAGTGATCAGAATGTCCCAAAGCTGCTCATGGAACAGAGTGATATGCATCCTTTATTGTGGTGTAACAGTGATCCAATATATTACTGTCTCTGGTGGGACATGTAACATGATGTCTGTATTTTGGCAGTTCACGGGAAAGATTGGCTTTATTAAAGTCCCTAAGAATGATTAAAACAGAGTCCGGGTGTTGTTGTTCTGTCTCTGTGATCTGATCAGCGAGTTTCTGTAAAGCCAGGCTTACTTGTGCTTGCGGAGGAATGTAAACACTAACCAGAATGAACGAGTGAAACTCCAGCGGCGAATAGAACGGCTTGCAGTTGACAAACTGCATTTCTAGATCAGGACAGCACATCTTCTTTAACACCGTTACATCTCTACACCACCGTTCATTGATGTAAAAGCATGTCCCGCCGCCGCGCGATTTCCCCGTTGATTCTGATTAGCGATCCGCTCTGAACAGCTGAAAGCCCGGCAGATGGAGCGCGCTGTCCGGTATGGCGTCATTCAGCCAGGTTTCCGTGAAACACAGAGCAGCAGAGTGTGAGAAATCCTTATTTGTCCGAGAGAGCAGAAGGAGTTCATCTGTTTTGTTGGGTAGAGAGCGGAGATTTGCCAGATGGATGCTAGGCAATGGCATTCGAAATCCGCGCTTCCTGAGTCTGACGAGCGCTCCTGCTCGCTTCCCCCGTCTGCGCGTCCTGAAGCGTTTGATCAGCGCCGCCGCTCCTCCGATAACAACGTTCAGTAAAACGTCTGAATAATTTAAATCCGGTAAAAGACCTTGTGGTGTGTTCTGCCGAATGTTCATCAGTTTATCCCTGGTGAAACTGATCGTGTTTGTTAAACAAAAAACAGGAAAAATGAACAAAAACAGTACAAACACTGGAAAGCCAAGCACTGAAGCAGCCATGCGCGGCGCCATCGAGTACATCATCCCCTTAAACAGTACTTTATATTAGTACTGTTCTGCAATAATTTCAACGACCTCGGCTGTTCGCTCTCCAGCTGTAGACTACTCCACGTCTGCTCCTTCTGTGGCGGCTCCCACGCCAGGAATTCCTGCCCCCACAGCCCAACCACCTTACCTCAATGACTACTAAAGTACCTCAGCACTCCGATTAAGGTTAAAGCCCTAACCTCCGCTTTATTAAACCACCCCGATAAAGAGTTTGTAGATTTTCTTACCAATGGCTTACTAAATGGTTTCCATCCAGGTTTAGATATCACGCCAGACACTTCTCATATCTCCAACAATCTTCAGTCCGCTCTCTCCGAGCCAGACACTGTAGATGCACTAATAGCGAAGGAAGTTCAAGAAGGATTTATGATTGGTCCGTTCAAAGAACCTCCTTTCTCTCCTTTTAGAATCAGTCCTATAGGAATCGCCACCAGGAAATACTCTGGGAAAAAGAGATTAATCATTGACCTTTCTTCCCCTCATGGCTCATTTATTCCTAGCATTAATAGCATTATCCCTGCCCCAGATTTCTCCATGAAATACGCTACCATCGAACAAGCTATCACACTCATCAGCCAGGCAGGCCACAGCTCGTGGCTCTCAAAAGCTGATATCACCAACGCCTTTAAAGTCATGCCCATTAATCCAGAACTCTGGCGTTTCTTTGGCGTATCCTGGAAAGGAGCATATTATTTCGCCGTACGCCTAACCTTTGGCTGCAAAAGCAGCCCTAAGATTTTCGACTCTCTCTCTGACCCTTATGTTGGATCCTTATCAACAACCACAAGCTTCCCTATGTCCTTCACTATCTCGATGACTTTCTCATCATTACACCTCCATCCTCACCTCCACACTCAGGTCTGTCTACTCTCATCAAAGTCTTTTCGGAGCTGGGTGTTCCCCTTTCAAAAGAGAAAACAATTGGGCCATGCACTTCCATCGAGTTTTTAGGCATCACCCTAGACTCCACGTCCTTCCAAGCATCTCTGCCTCCAGAGAAATTACAACGTATTTCCCTTCTGCTATCAAATTACCTTCTAGTAGATAGGTGCATGAAGCAGCAGCTTTTGGTCCTCCTCGGTCACCTCAACTACGCCATCAGAATAATTCCCCAAGGGAAATCTTTTCTCTCCTACCTTCTATCAAAAACAGCTTCAATTCCTTCCCTCCATGACAAAGTCAATCTGGACGAAGGCTGTAAGATGGAGATGCACCTCTGGCAGAAATTCTTGTCTTCTGGAAGACATCCAGCTGTACACCGATGCAGCACCTTCCACCGGATTTGGGGGGTACTATGGCGGTCGTTGGTTCGCTTCCGAATGGCCTCCCGAGTTTAGCCATCTCGTTCAGCAATCAGTCTCTCCCTCATCCACTCTTCATGAAATTTATCCAGTCAATTCAAGTCAAAGTCCAGTATTAATAAAAGCAGATCTCATTCCCCAGCCATCATGCAATTCGTCTGCAGACTGACTGTAATATCTGCTCAACACCAGTTCGTAATACGAGCCGGCCACATTCCGGGCTACCGCAATAACATAGCTGATTCTTTGTCTCTTCTTTCTTTTCAGAAGTTCAGAATCTTGGCTCCAGAGTCAGACATCCATCCCACGCCAGTCCCACCGTTTTCAGCTACAATCTTCAACTAAATCCCCACCTGGAAGACCTTTCACGTGCTTCGGAGAAGCTATCCTCAATGGTCTCGCCCTTAGGACCCTCTCCACCTACCTAACCGGATGGAAGTGCTTTAATGCTTACCACTCCTACTACCAACTTCAATTTCCTCTAATATACGCTTGGTCAATCTGCAACTTTGTCTCGGATGCTCATTTAAATAAAAAAATCAGAACCTCCACCATCAAGTCTTACTTATCAGGAATCAACTTCATCCACAAGCTTGCGACCGGCGAGCAGTGCCTCTCAATTTCCCATTCCCACGTTTCCATGTTAATTAAAGAAACAAGAATCAGCTCCCTGTCACGACCGGGATACAGAAATACACAGAGAGATCCACGTGCAGGTATGACATTTATTAAGGGTAATCCAAAGGGGTAAACAGTCCAGGCAGGGTCAAAACCAGAGTATCCAATAAACAAGAAAACAGACAAGAACACACGGCAAGAGCAAGAGTACGGATTAGCATTAAACATAAGACAAGGACTCCGTGACACATACTCAGACAGACCGGGTATAAGTACACAGAAGGTAATGAGGGAACTGGAGACAGGTGGGGACTAATCAATTAACCCAAACAAGGAGGAAGGTAACCAAATAAGGGAACAGACAGTTCATAAAGTGAAAGACATCGTGGGAAAGGAGGACATCTAGTGGAAACCCAGGGAACACAACCCAGACACTGTGACAGTACCCCCCCTCTACGGAGCGGCTCCTAGACGCTCCATGACAAGACACAAAACAGAGACCAGGAGGGAGGCGGACAGGTGGAGGCTCAGGGGGAGGGACGGAGGGCCAGAAAAGAAAAATATGGGGAACAGACACCAGAAGTGTAAACACAAAACAGGGAGACCAGGAGGGAGGAGGACCGGAGGAGGTTCAGGGGGAGGGACGGAGGGCCAGACTAACAGAGAGGAACAGGGACAGGAGTGAACACAAGAACAAAAAGCAAAAAACAACATGAAGCCCCCCAGGGCGGAGCAGAAGACCACCACATCCTTGTGGTCGAGGCCAGAGTCCTCCAGGGTGGGGCAGAAGACCAACACAACCATGTAGTCAGGCCAAGAGTCCCCCAGGGCGGAGCAGAAGACCACCACGTCCTTGTGGTCAAAGCCAGAGTCCTCCAGGGCGGAGCAGAAGACCACCACACCCCGGTGGTCAAGGCGGAAACCCTCCAGGGCGGAGCAGAAGACCACCACAACCGTGTGGAACTTGGAACCTGACCACAACACTGGAACCTGACTCGAATCTGGAGAGTCCACTGGAACCTGACTCGATTCTGGAGAGTCAACAGGAACCTGACTCGACTCTGGAGAGTTCACTGGAACCTGACTCGACTCTGGAGAGTCCACTGGAACCTGACTCGACTCTGGAGGGTCAATTGGAACCTGACTCGACTCCAGAGGGTCAGGTGTGACTATCATCCTGTGCAGCGGCGTTGGGCAAGCAGCCATCTTGGGCCATGACTCTGGACCGGTGGCCAACTTGGGCAGTGGCACTGGGTGAGTGGCCATCTTGCGCTGTGGCACTGGGCTGGCAGCCATCTTGTGCTGTGGTGCTGGATGGGCGGCCATCTTGGGTTGTGGCGCTGGCTCAGCAGCCGTGACATGAACAGTCTTGGGAATTTCTAGGATCTTTGACAGCATGGAGAAATAATCCAAGAATGAGTCAGCGGCTATCTTGGGCCTTGGCGCTGAGCTGGCGGCCATCCTGCATCGTGGCACTGGATTGGTGACCACTTTGTGCTGTGGCGCTGTGCTGGCGTCCATATTGCCTCGTGGCGCTGGGTTGGTGGCCATCTTGTGCTGTGACGCTGGGCTGGCGGCCATCTTGCTTGGTGGTGCTGGGTTGGCGGCCATGTTGCCTCGTGGCGCTGAGCTGGCGGCCGTCTTGTACTGTGGTGTGAGGCTGGCTTCCATCTTGCCTCGTGGTGCGGGAATGGTGGCCATGCCCCTGTAACAACAATGAGTTTCACATAATAATTAACTCAAATGATATATAGGGAATTTGAATAATTAATCAGGAATATGATTAATTTATATCTCAGATGACAGTTACATTAAATTTTATTGATTATGAAAAATAGCTCAATTGCCTATACCAATACTAATCACAGGGCACTGTAATTTACTCATTAATATGTCAATATTCCATTCTTCATATCAATTGTTGTGATATCTCTTACTGTAAATTACTGCAAATCAAACAGTGGTTTGTCCAGCAAACCAGATTGACCTATCAATTTTCAATAAAGTTATCACTTATAATTCAAGGAAAAATATTCTCTGGCCATGAAAACATCATCCTATCCTTATGATAAATTTAGTTTCTAAATTTAAAGCTTGTAGCTAAAGATCAGACCTCTCAGTGACTCGTAATGTGAGTGGGGTGGAGTCCAAGCCAATCATGTTATATATGGGTTTTTAATAATTCAACTAGTAATACATCAAACTACAAATCACACAGAGTAAATATGCGTACGACAATACAGACAGTAAACTTTACAAGACATAACGGAATCCAAATAAAAGAGAGAGAGAGAGAGAGAGAGAGAGAGAATGGAGAAAATGAGAGAGATCACAAAATGAGCTCAGGTATGAAAATCAGTCAGTAACCTTTTTGGAAGCCAACAACGATCAGATCATAGCAACACTTTAAAGCAGCATTTAAATCTCCATAGAAAACGATACTTGCATGGCCCATCGTGCGTGAGCGTGGTCTTTTTGTGATGCTTTGTGCGCTGGTCCTTTTGAAAACTGCGCGCGTGTTCTGGAGGCCGTGTGACGCGTGTGCAAGCTGCGCTGGATCTTGGCGTGAGCGTGGAGTCACGTGGTCCTTTGTTGCAAAGGGGTGTTCGTTCATCTTCGCGCGGTATTTGAAAGGTTCAACAAACAATGTTCCAGAATTCGTCTTCCTTGTGTGGAGAGGCGAATAGTCGAATAAACTTAGTAAAGAAAAGAAAAGAAAACAGCAAAAACGAAAGTTTCCAAAGGAGCCATGAAAATGGCTTTCCTCTCCTCAGTCCCTGGGTCGCAGCATGTCCGAGAACAAAGAAGAGCAGAAGAGCGCGGATCTTGTCCGGTCGATTCTTATGGCTTGGGATGTTCACGCCTCTTTTCGCGTGAACCACCCAATGAACATCAGCGATCTGAAGCGGGGGAAAAGTTTCTTTGTCTCTGTGGAAACAACCCCCTAGTGATTTAGGGGTTGTCCGATTTCATCAGGGATATTCTAGCAAGTTCGTAATTCCAGATTAAATACATTTTTCATTACTTTGCTCTAGATAAATGAGTCTGTCAAAGCATGACGATTACACAGATAAGGAGAGTCATTAGGAGAGTCATTTCCCATCTACATATTTCGCTTCAACTTCTTCATCAGCCCTTTTGAGCCACTATCGGAGTATGTTGCTTCCAGATATGCCAATAATTCGTCTCCTCAAGAACCCCTCTTCCTTAACGGAAAGGGGAAAATGGCCACAAGATCTTGGTTTAACAAGCACTTTCAAAAGGTTCTCAGCGCCTCAGGCATGTCTCCCGAACACTACTCAATACACTCCTTTTGGATCGGAGCAGCCACAACGGCCGCCAGTGCAGGCATCTCGGACGAAACCATAAGAATCATGGGCCACTGGTCATCGGAAGCATATCGTCTTTACATCCGCAACAGTCTCAACGATCTCTATCAAGCCCAAGCCCACATCAGTTCATTCAAACCTTTGGGGGTCTTCTAGTAACCTATAGCATTATCTACAGAGACGAAGTCCCCACTCTGAGTCTCCCTAACAAGGCACCCTGGTCAGCCTGTTCAGAAGGATGATAACACCCTTTCTCATCCTATTTTCCCTATCCCAGACTTGATCCTAATAAAGTTTTATCTGCATAGTTGTGGTGTGGCCTGTTGTTAGTGAAATGGAGTTAATGAAGTTAACTAAAGTTCGGGAACAAGGCCACGCCTCAACCAATCATCTTGTCCCCCGTCAGCTATTTATGCTAGACCAACCTTCTCTGAACTGTTGACCCAGTTTCTCGTCCCCCCCTAAGCATTTAGCAGACACTTTTATCCAAAGCGACTTACAGTGCATTCAGGCTGACAATTTTCACCTATCATGTGTTCCCGGGGAATCAAACCCACAAACTTACACTCGCTAATGCAATGTTCTACCACTGAGCTACAGGAACACTTCAAGATCTTGTGAAAAATAAGTGCAAATTTCACTTACAAATCTGATATAATTAAGTAAAATCAGTTGTTCTTTTAAATATTTTGGAAAAGTTTTTACACTAATAAAAAACCCGAGATTCTAGAAATTTCTAAATGTAAAATTATTTTTTTCAAAACAGTTTTATCAAATCAGGGTAAATAAGTCTCTCACTTCTGTCCCTTTGAACCAGTTTAAAGCAAAGACAGCACGAAGGACTGGATGCACATGATAAATATTCTGCAATTAAGAAAACAGACAAAAGAAATTACACTGTAAAACCCGTCAAGTAACTTAACTCAAACCGTTTGAGTAAACAGATTGCCTTGATTTAAACCATGTAAGTTTTAAAACTTTTCAATTAAGTGATTAATTGAGTGATAATTGTGAATTAGTGATGAACAGCTGCTGTTAACAAACAGAATTACTGAGGAAAAGAGAGAAAGGAACTACAACTGACTTCAGACACAGCCTTAGATGAAATCAACTGAAATAAAATACATGAAATCTCTCAAGATCTGATTAAACAACCCCACAAACAGCATCAACAGCTCCACTTATTAATAACCAGACTGACTTTATTTCTTTCAGACGTCTACAGAAGATCTTATTGAGAATGAACTAAGGTTTAGATGTTGATTTATTGTTTCATTTGAAGTAACCATGTTAGAGATCGTCTCGGTTACGTACGTAACCCTCGTCCCCTTATGGAGGGAACGGAGATGTTATGTTAACTGACAAATGGGGTCTCACTTGGGAGGCCAATCATCTCTGAATTTAAGAGAAAACGCCAATGAAAATTGGCTAGTGGATTAACACACCTGAGCCACTCCCGTGCCGACGGGTATAAATAGGGCGACAGGTGCATCCACTGAGGAGCCGAGAACGTGTCCCGGCAACAGCGAATGGTTCAAGGTTGTGGCATGGGGACATAACGTCTCCGTTCCCTCCATCAGGGAACGAGGGTTACGTATGTAACCGAGACGTTCCCTATCTGTCGGTCACTACGAGTTATGTCGACAGACAAATGGGGTCCTATGGAAAACGCCACAACCTGAACCTCGTCACAACCCTGTGGCGCTGCAATTGTTGACAAGCCCTGGCGTGCCACAAAAGCTACGCTTAAGGTCGTAACCTTCCCAAAGCCCCAGCGCAAATTCACTGACCTTGGTACCGAAGGGGCCAAAGGGTGAGTACATCGCTGCTGGAGAAGGCCATGCTGCTCTTCCGCCCACATAAAGTTAATGGAAGGGATTTCAACCTTCAGAGAAAGACTGCTTCAAATCTTCCCTATTTGTTCTTTCAGCTGGCAAGACAATGGGGAAGCGAGCCTTAGGGAAAAGGTCGCTACGGAGACCACATCCTACCCGTAGGGAGGTGACATGTGGATATACCGATATGGACTGACCCAGGGGGCAGTACTACATATGGAATGGGGTCTCTGAGGCAGGTCCTACCTTGGAGTAGGGATGGAACGCCTGCCAGAAGAGACTGACAGAACGGGTCTGTCAAGGGAAGACACGGGTTTGCCAAGAGGGAAACCTTACCGTGGAAGAATACACATATGGGATTACCCGTGGGGAACCAAGCCATATGAACACCTAGCCCAGTACAGGGGCTGACCGGGACTCCGGGCATGCTAACGCCAGTACTGGGCCTGGCGACAGACTGCTCCACCAAGTCTGACTGCCGAGGGTGCTGGAGGATGCTCGACCAGGGTACGCCAACCGGGGAACTCTACTGGGAGAAGAAAGGCGCTCACATCCCCGTGTCAGGGGGAATGGCGCAGCAAGCGTGACACCCAGCCAGCCCTTCCCGCCAATTACCTGTTACCCAACACATGGGAAGAAACTGGTTCTACACGGAGGTTGTAAAACCTCGCAAAGGTGTTAGGTGTCGCCCAGCCCGCAGCTCGACAGATGTCTGCCAGAGAGGCACCGTGCACCAGCACATAGGAGGAGTCCACACTCTGTGTGGAGTGGGCCCTCACCCCCAGGGGGCACGGCTCGCCTTGGGAATGATAAGCCAAGGAGATGGCGTCCACTATCCAGTGGGCCAACCTCTGCTTAGAGACAGCCTTCCCCTTCTGCTGACCTCCAAAGCAGACCAGGAGCTGCTCAGAGCTTCTAAAGCTCTGGGTGCGGTCCACGTATATGCGAAGCGCTCTTACGGGACACAGCAACGACAAGGCCTCCTCCAGGGGCAGCGCTTGCAGGTTCACCACCTGGTCTCGGAAGGGAGTGGTGGGAACCTTGGGCACGTATCCAGGCCGGGGTCTCAGGACAACGTGAGAGTAGGCCGGCCCGAACACAAGGCACTCTTCACTTACCGAAAATGCTTGGAGGTCCCCGACCCTCTTGATGGAAGTGAGCGCGATCAGGAGCACTGTCTTGAGAGACAGGAACTTAAGTTCAACTGAATCCAGTGGCTCAAAGGGACCCCTCTGAAGTCCCGCCAGGACAATAGAGAGGTCCCAGGAGGGAATCAGGGGTGTCCTAGGAGGATGTAACCTTCTGGCACCCCTCAGGAACCTAACGATCAGGTCATGCCTCCCCAGGGACCGGCCGTCCACTGCATCTTGATGGGCTGCAATGGCAGCCACATACACCTTCAGGGTGGAGGGTGACAGCCCACGCGCCAACCTTTCTTGCAGGAAAGAAAGCATGACTCTGACCGGGCATCTCCGGGGGTCTTCTCAGTGAGAAGAACACCAATTCGTGAACAGACTCCACTTCAGAGCATAGGCCTGCCTCGTAGAAGGGGCTCTAGCCTGAGTGATAGTGTCTACCACCGCTGGGGGCAGATCACTTAGGTCTGCCGCGTCCAGTCTAGAAGCCACACGTGGAGGTTCCAGAGATCTGGACGCGGGTGCCAAATGGTGCCAAGCCCCTGAGAGAGGAGGACAGTGTCTGTGCGAGCAGACTCACTGGGGGAAACGCATACTTGCGTAAAGCCCGAGGCCAGCTGTGTGCCAGTGCATCTGTGCCCAGGGGGGCCTGGGACGGGGAATAGTACAGCTGGCAGTGGGAGGACTCGTGGGAAGCAAACAGGTCTACCTGGGCTTCCCCGAATCGACTCCAGATCAGCTGGACCGTCTGGGGATGGAGTCGCCATTCCCCGGGGAAAGTGAGCTGTCATGAGAGCGCGTCGGCTGCACGATTGAGCTCCCCCGGGATGTGGACAGCGCGCAGCAACTTGAGCCACATCTGACTCCAGAAGAGGAGATGGCGGGCGAGTTGAGACATGCGACGTGATCGTAGACCGCCCTGTCGGTTGATGTACGAAACAGCCGCAGTGTTGTCCATGCGGACCAACACGTGCTTGTCCAGCAACAGCGGACGAAACCGTCGCAAAGCTAGATGCACTGCCAGCAACTCCAGGCAGTTGATGTGCCAAAGCAGTCGAGGTCCTGTCCAGGACCCTGAAGCTGCCTGCCCATTGCATGTCGCGCCCCAGCCCGAGTTGGAGGCATCTGTTGTGACAACAACGTGCCGGGACACTTGTTCTAAGGGCACGCCGGCCCGTAGAAAGGCAAGGTCCGACCAGGGGCTGAATAGGCGGCGACACATCGGTGTGATGATGACACGATGTGTACCGCGGCGCCATGCCCATCTCGGGACTTGGGAGTGTAACCAGTGCTGAAGTGGCCTCATATGAAGGCTCATGTCACATGTCCCTCATCTCAGCCAGGTTCAGCCAGAGATGCCGCTCCTGGACCACCAGCGTGGACATCGCCTTCCCGAGGGACTGCGCCGTGACCTTTGTCGCCTGTAAGGCGAAGTCAGTCGCCGTGCGCAGCTCCTGCATCAACCCCGGGTCGGTACCACCCTCGTGCATTGCTTTGAGCGCCTTGGCTTGGTGTACCTGCAGTATAGCCATGGCATGCAGGGCACTGGCAGCTTGGCCGGCAGCACTGTAAGCCTTGGCAGTGAGCGCGGCCGACAGCTTACAGGCCTTGGACGGGAGACGCGGATGATTCCTCCAAGTGGCGGAGTTTTGTGGGCACAGGTGCACCGCAACTGCTCTCTCCACCTGGGAAACCTCCACGTACCCCCTGGCTGCCCCACTATCGAGGGTGGTGAGGATGGAAGAGGGAGACGAGCGGCTTCTGGCCGTGAAAGGGGCCGTCCACGACTTCGTCACCTCTTCATGCACCTACGGGAAGAAAGGCACCGGAGCAGAACGAGGTTGTGAGCCGCGTCCCGCGCCGAGAAACCAATCATCCAGCCGAGAGGGCTCGGGACTGGGTGGTGTAGTCACCTCCAGCCCGATACTCACGGCTGCCCGGGCAAGCATGGCCGACAACTCCAAGTCAGATTCGGCAGCAGTGACAACACCCGAGGGGGGCAGCCCCGCCGAATCCTCATCCTCAGAGGTCGATAACCCATCCCCCGATGCAGCAATCGACATCTGATCTTCGGGCGGCGCACCGAAAGACACGCTGGGACCACTGTGAGACGGCCCAGCAGAATCAATCGGCAGCTGCACGGGACAGGCGCTGCGGGAGGAGTGAGAGGTCCGTGGGGCGTGGCCCGGCGGAGAAGCTCTCACTGTAATCCTCAGATCTTCCAGAGCGCCAGCCGGCGGCCCTCTGCTCGAGCCAGAGAGTCCGGGACGGGTGGCGACAGAGGGGTCTGCTGCACTCCCCTTGAGGAGTAAGAGACGCGATCACAGCGCTGCCATGTTCATACGCCCACAATAGACGCATGAATCATCCACGAGCGCAGCCTCAGCGTGTTGGACGCCCAGACACTGCAGACAACGCTCGTGACCGTCAACCGAAGACAGGAAACGACCGCATTCAGAAGGACACGGACGAAACGGCATCTTGAAAAAGACGCGAATCGTCCATGATTTGCTCTTTTAGAAAACTGTCTCTTTTAGCCGAAGCGCCCAGGAGAATCGCCGTTTCACAGGGACACCGCTGTACGCGCCGTCACACCGACCAGGAACAGCTTCAAACAAAACAAAGATGAATGGCTTTGTAGTGACTACTCTCATCAGCTACTCGGCTCCGAAGCAAAAATCTAATGAGTGGATGCACCTGTCGCCCTATTTATACCCGTCGGCACGGGAGTGGCTCAGGTGTGTTAATCCACTAGCCAATTTTCATTGGCGTTTTCTCTTAAATTCAGAGATGATTGGCCTCCCAAGTGAGACCCCATTTGTCAGTCGACATAACTCGTAGTGACCGACAGATAGGGAACAGTGTTTGCTTTAGTTGGGCTCTTGACCCTTGATTTCTGTCGTAGTCTTTTCCCTCACTGTTATAACCGTGTGTTTCTAAAACATATTTGTTGTAACTAAAAAACCCAGAAGAAATATCATCAGGTGTTCACCTGTACCTAGGTGTGGGTTGTTATACTTTATATCTGTGATGATAACCATCAATTATTAAACAGTATGGAGTCGTTCATTTGTTATATTCAACTAATCAGAGGTTTATATTAAATTTACATAATCAAATCTTAATATATTCCGCGCTCAAGCACATGCGTTAAGTTTGCCACAAAGTACATGCAGAAGTAGCCTAATTATTAATGAGACATTTTAATTATTTATTAATAAATAAATGTTTTCTTGTCTGCTGCAAGATGAAATTCACAGTGCTGGCTCTCTCCGACAGAGTAATGCAACATTCACAGATTGTTGAATGTTGAATATTAATGCGCCCTGTAATTAATGCAAATTAATATTTTTTTTCACAAATACTTGCATATGAATATTAATTCACATTTTGCATTACAACGAAAACTATTTTTTACATGCAATTATCCAAAATGAAACCAAACAAGATTTTTAATGAAGATAAATAAATAAGAATAAAAGCTGCACATCTACCATCACACGTGTAGTGCAAATCTTGCACATATTTTACACACCTGCATTTAAATGCAGCTGCATTTTTTTTTTTTTTTTTCATTAAATAATATGAAAGCAAATAAGGCTGGGTGATAAATCGATTTTATCAATTAACTCGAATTTGTAATTTCCATCGGTAGGTTCGAATGAAAATAAGTTTTCTTTTTAAAATGCACCGACGCACCACCGACGCACCACTCAGTTCTCCCCCGTAGTTCAGAGTGGCTCAACCCTCCCCCGAGTCTGACAGAGACACGCCGCCGAGCAAAGGATGAGCTGAGCGGTGTGATTCTGACTGGAGCCTCCATCACGAGTACAATTCATGCCAACAGCCCGTAATAACTGCAAATTCAGCAAGAATTCATGTTAAACATATTTAGCTATGGCTTGATCAGGTTATAATGACTGCAATAGTCGAGCGGGATGTTAAAGGCTATATGAGTTTGTCTGTTTCTTTTATTGATTATTTTCGGGTTAAAGCATGATTTAAACAGATAAAGCACATTCACACGCAATCGCTTCAGCAATAATGCATTCAAACAAATGTAATCTTACAGTGCTACTCCATTATCAGTAGGCTATTTGATTATGAAATCTTGAAGAAATTAATCGATCTGTTTAGATAAAATAACTGACAAAAATGTACTGTTATTTTCCTCACAAACAAAATTTGCACAGCTGATGGGCTTGTATTAACAAAAAATTAATAATAATAAAAATTAATATATAATAAAAAATAATAATAAAATAAAACAAAGGTCTTTCCAGCATTAAGGTAATAACATCACAGTTTTTTATCATATTGTCTCAGTTATAAGTTTATAACTATTTTAAAACCCGTTTTGAAAAATTTCTTTGTCATTTAAATATTGATTTTAAAATCGATTTAAATCATAAATCGGATTTTTTTTAGGCCATATGCTATCGCCCAGCACTAAGCAAATAAAGTGTGTATTTTGTTGATTATAATGAGAGAACTTGAGTTTAATCGTGAGGACGTTTTATTAATCCGTCCATTCTTTAGAGTTTCAAAGATTTAGTCGTGCAGGTTTAATTTTATTTGTTTCTTGTTTTAGGCTAATTAGGCATAAATAATGTGAACAAAATTATACAGTGCTTCATGTTTAAACATGCAACAATTTCTTAATCAGTTTACAGACAAATGTTTTTTCCCCAATAAGTTAAAGGACAGGTAACGAATAACAAAAATGCATGTTGTTTTATTAAGGGAAAAAATATATTTATATTGAAAATATAAATTAAAATATAGGCATAATATATTAAAATATTGACATTTTGCATATTAATCCATGAAGCCAACCCCCCTAAAATAGGCTACCACTTTTAATGCTCCGATGCAAAGTAAACCACAATTTCTTTTGAATAATATAACGCATAATTAATATAATATAAATAATACTGCACACCTTTTAAATGTGTCAAATCTAAAATATGGTTTAATACCATGTAGTTTAGAGAAAATATAATCACAGGTTCAGGCACAGGCTTGACATTTATCCTGCTTGAATTTGTTCTAAGAAATGCACATAACTTCATAAGTACCAAACTTTCGTCTGTGGATATTAAATATTAAATATTTTAACTACAGTGTTTTTCTTTCATTTTCCCTGACTGAAGCCATCAAATCTAACACATCAGCGAGGCAAAACTGACGTCTATTTGCGAAAATGTGCTTTGATGCGCTTGTTTGATAACTTGTGGTTAAAGCACCACTCAGTGGTCAAAAGCTGCAAATGCTAATTTATACCGCAGCCGCGGCGGTACATGCGGCGGTAAAAAGGGCCTTTTGAATAGTGTATGCAGTACTGCCCCCTGGGTCAGTCCATATCAGTATCTCCACGTCACCTCCCTACGGGTAGGATGTGGTCTCCGTAGCGACCTTTTCCTAAGGCTCGCTTCCCCATTGTCTTGCCAAGCCAAAAGAACAAATAGGGCAGATTTGAAGTAATCTTTCACTGAAGGTTGAAATCCCTTCCATTAACTTTTTGTGGGCGGAACAGCAGCATGGCCTTCTCCAGCAGCAACGTACTCTCCCTTTGGCCCCTTCGGTACCAAGGTCAGTGAATTTGCGCTAGGGCTTTGGGAAGGTTACGACCTTAAGCGTAGCTTTTGTGGCATGCCACATCTTGCCGACAATTGCAGCGTCACAGGGTTGTGACGGTGTTCAGGTTGTGGCGTTTTCCATAGGACCCCATATGTCGTTCGACATAACTCGTAGTGACCGACAGATAGGGAACGTCTCGGTTACGTTATGTCCCCATGCCACAACCTTGAACTGGTCACTGTTGCCGGGACATGTTCTCGGCTCCTCAGCGTAAAACCTAATGAGTGGATGCACCTGTCGCCCTATTTATACCCGTTGGCACGGGGAGTGGCTCAGGTATGTTAAATCCACTAGCCAATTTTCATTGCCGTTTTCTCTTAAACTCAGAGATGATTGGCTTCCCAAGTGAGACCCCATATGTCTTTCGACATAACGTCTCCATTCCCTCCATCAGGGAACCAGGGTTACGTACTTAACCGAGACGTTTACTAATGGACTATTCAGTTACTTCCTGGTTTTAGTCATTTCCAGTGAACTGTCAAACTCATCTCTGCTATAAGAGCAGTGTCCTTCGCTTGGTTTCTCTACATAATCATTTAACAATCTGTAAGAATAAATTGTATATTCTTGCCTTCCAGATCATAAATATTATTTTGGTTCAGGTTGGGTTATCTGAGCAGAGAAGAGCAGGTACCCGGGAACCAAGAATGAGTCACACAAGTGGTGTAGTTCATTCTAAGCTCAACTTTATTGTACAAGGGGTGCTACTTTTATAGGGAAATGAAACAACGTAATGTCTGGCAGATATTTAGCTGATCAAGCATAACACACTGCATTGAGCAACACCATGAATATAGAGTAAGGTTCAAAGGAATACATCATACTGTTATCACACAATGTCCTGTATCACAAGATGTGTTCACGTACTCGAGCAGAATCTCACAATGGCCACTTTAAGACAGTCGAAGACATGTCTTACACAATCGTGAACAATCTTGGGCATATCTTATGTACTTTCATACACAGTAATAAAATGTGATATATATCTTCAGTTAGTATTCATTTCTGTTAAACAGTTTTCAGAATAGGAATAAAGAAATGGTTAGTATAACTCTTAATCAGGATTACACACATATATCAGAATCAGTCTTCAGGCTCTAACTCATAAGTGTGCACATAATCATCTCCAGTAGAGCTATCAGCATCTGTTGGAAAATCCTCAGCTTCAATCACACTCATCTCCAACTGCTCTGGAACCCTAACAAAGGTCTGTACTGGATTGGATACATGCAGCATTGCTTGGTAGGTATTTCCTGTAGTGAGCGCTGTAACAGAACGCATTATAGAAGTACTAATACATTGCATCATACAGGGTGCTATTAGCAGAAGAATCACTATGAATATAACAATAGGCACAACAGTGTGTAGAATCCAAGTTCCTCTTTGAAATCAACGGTGGTATGTCCATCAATAGAATTTAGCCCTTAATGGTAACAGGGTGGTTTAAGGAGTTAGCACTGTTTTGACTCAATGGGCCAACTATCTTCTTGCTTTGGACAACCCCCACCTCACTATAAGAGGTAGTTCCTTCCTCCGCTTAACCAGTGCCTTTTCCTCCCTGTTACACAGTAAGGTGAATCCCCGTTCGAGATTCTATGTGAAATTGGAGCTTGCCTGCTCTCCTGTAGAGTAATTCTTCAGGCGTGAGGCGTGTATCCACTGCGGTTGATAATCTGTCAGCACTCCCGTCCGGGTTACTGCGATCACAGTGGCTGGTCCAAGATATCTTGGTTCTCCCACCTTCGTTTGTTTCAGGCTTTTGATGAGCACACTTTGTCCTGGAACAAAGGGGTGAGTAGGCTTTTCTGAGGGAAGAGGAAGACACAAAGAAACATCAGCACATATGGAGTTAAGTTTCTCAATGAGGGAAGTCACGTAGTCCTCCTGGATCACCTCCAGATCACCTAAGGAAGTAAAGCCTGCGCGACCTTTAACCCATGGGGTCGGGAAAGGTCTACCCATTAGTATTTCAAATGGTGAAAACTTAGTGGTGGAAGATGGAGTCATTCTTAGTTCTGTCAAGACAGCAGGTAGCAAATCTACCCATTTCTTTCCTGTATCAATAGAGGCCTTAGTGAGCCTTCGTTTGACTGTTTGGTTAAGTCTCTCCACATTGGAGGAAGACTGTGGATGGTAAGGTATGTTCAGGTGCCAATCAATCGATAATACTTTAGCAAGTAGCTGTGTTACCTTTGATGCGAATGGTGTTCCATTATCACTCTCAATAGTGTTAGGTATCCCAAATCTAGGAATTATTTCCTTAGTCAAAATCTTTAGCACTGTTTTAGCATCTTCCTTTGCACATGGAAATGCTTCTGGCCACTTTGAAAATCGATCCACAATAACCAAAAGATATTTCAAGTTACCTATTGGCGGCATGTGTGTGAAATCAATTTGTACATGTTGAAATGGTGCTTCTGGATGCGGTAATGCGTCATGTTTAATAGGTTTGTGCGGATTTACCTGAGCACATGTGAGACACGAGTCTAAAATCAGCTTTGCTGTTTTGTGTACATCTGCAATGCAATACAATTGATTAATAACTTGTACTACTTTTGCACAACTTGTATGTGACAGTCCATGGTAATGTCTAATAAGGACTATTAGTCCTAATTTTGGTAAGGCTATTCTTCCTTTCTCATCTCTTAAGAGCCCATCTTTGTCTGGAGCACAGTTATGTTTACTCCAGTGCTCTAAATCAACTTGTGTAGGTTGACTCTGCAAAATTTTAATGTCAATGTCAGGAACATTAGTCACATGCATAGTCATAGCTATCTGTATTTTGTCACCCATATTAAATGGTGATTTTATCTGGGCTTTGGCTGCTTCTTTTGCAACTTCATCAGCTCTCCTGTTTCCTACAGCCTGTTCTTCCTCACCTGTGGCGTGACCTTTTACCTTTACTATGGCCACTTCGGCAGGTAGCTGTACTGCTTTGGTTAACTGTCCTATCAGGTTTGAATGTGCTATGGGTTTCCCATCTGCAGTTTTGAAATCTCTTGCTTCCCAAGTTTTGGCAAAGTGGTGTACCACTCCCCATGCATATTTGGAATCAGTATAAATAGTTACTCTTTTTCCTTCCATCAGCTCACATGCTCTTATTAATGAAGAACATTTCTGTTTGTATAGGACCTAACGCTCACATATACTGTTTCCAGAATGACAGAAGTGAGTGTATGTAATGACACAAGGTCGTCCGCTAGATTGTTCTGTGAGTTAGTCATTACTGTGATTGACAGTAATAACTGTAGCGATGGATGGAACAAAACATCTGTGAAGCTGATGTCAAAACAGCATGAAGTGATTCAGAGTCAATTCAGAGGAACAAAACTACAGCCTGCAACAAGTCTGTGTTAGCGCAATATATTGAGCAGCTTCTTTAACTTTATTTAATTGTTATACCATTAATAATGAACTGAATTCATTTGTCCTAAACTAGTTTAGTATTTACATTAATAATCAATCTGGGTTATTGTTATCTTTAAATAACGTGAGACTTTGTGACTTCTTGCACTTGCTTTACTTCAGTACAGTAAAAGTACTAAAAAGTTCTTATAATAGCATAGCTGAAGAGTTGAAAAATAATAAAGACTTTAAAATATTTTAAGTGTTTAAACATGTATTCATGTCTATGCTAAGTTATCAAGTGTGAAGAATACAGTCACAATATTGTTTATGAGCTAGCATCACTAGCTAGCCGACGATCGTTAGCATGATAGTGTGTACTTGTGTTTAAATGTATAATTACATGTCTAGATATTCTTCTGGGATTACAGGATCAGCATATAAAATGATGTTGTTAAGTGTTATTAAATATAATGAAGCTGTAAGAGAATGCTGCTGTCATTATTTATGGTGATTGCAGTTCTTTTATTTCTCAGTTTCTGATAAGAACGAGGCAGGAGAGGTTTCTGTGAGGGTCTCAAGAGGGTCCACATATATAGCACAAGGTTTCAGCAGAAGTTTTGGAGCTGGCTTCTCTTTATACAGAAGCTCTAAAGAAGGATGTGTGCATGTAGTCCATGGTCAGGTGTTTGTATATCATCAGATGGACCAACAGAGAGGATGTTTCTCCAGGACACTGCTACTTCATTCAGACGCAGGTAGAGCATCATCTGCTTGTTCAGGTGCGAGCTGGGAGAAGGACTGGGACCCTAATCAAGATCAACTGCTTAGTACTGGGTTTATTTAGTCAACCATTACTTCATCTGTCAAACCATCTTTAGTTTTAGTTAAAGTATGTGTTGGACAAGAGTCGGCCATCAGAAGAACTGATCATAAAGCAAGGCCAAATTGACCTGACACGAGAAGACTTCTGGAGTCTGGGTTTAAGACATGCATGGATCTAATGTGTCTTCATTTACTGCACAAAAAAACTCATTCCTAGATAATGCATATGTCACGACCGGGATACAGGAAAACACGGAGAGAGATCCAAATGCGGGTATGTCATTTATTAGGGGTAATCCAAAGCGTAAACAGTCCATGCAGGGGTCAAAACCAAAGAATCAATCCAAACAACATAAACCGACAAAGATACAAGGCAAGAACAAGACTTTGAAATGGACGTGATAATCATACAAGGACTCCGTGCTGCATACTAAGACATACAGGGTATAAATAAACAGGGAGATGACAACGCTAATGGGGAATTGACTGAGTGCAATGATTAATGATTAGTGACAGCTGAGTAGGGTGACCACCTGCTAATAAGCCCAAGGGGGGACAAGGGGTATGTTTCTGAGGGACAATGTGGGACACTGCCTTGCCCGGTGGTGCCCCCACACCATGGGCAGACTCACTGATAGTGGTTTACCCATTTCTAGCACATACCACCTTACATGGTATATTAATAATGCCCTATTCCTCTAAACGTGTAACTTCTGATGTATGCTCATGACAGAACTGACAGATGCACTTCCACTTATGATTTACTTTAGCTATTTAATTTAATTTATTTTTCATTACAATTTATTCACTTAAAAATTATAATATAAAATTATAGAATTGAAATGAATTGTAGTTGCTCAACACCACAGGAACAGTTAAAAAAAAAAGTCTAAACTCACAACTCCAGAGGTTCACGAGGAGGAAGGATGATGAACTCGCATGTTAGTAAGGCAGGCGCATACAAAAAAAAAAAAAAGTTTGAAACAGGACACACCTTCTCTTTTTTTAATTGATGATGGCGGTGCCTCAGAGTCTCTTTCTCCATTTTTCGAATTGGAAAGCGTACATCTAAAAGTTCCTTCCCAGTCAGTGATGCGCGGGTTGATCCAAAATGAGCGGGTGCCTGCGGTCGCCCGCAGTTACCCGCGGTTACGAGTCATTCAGAAATATTTTTAATGATATTCGGGTCGCGGTCGGTCGGGTCCTAGTACTAGACACATTTTTGAAATACATAGGTCTACACTTTATTGGCTGAATAACTGGCATGAAGATGACGCACGAGCTCAGTCTGCAGGTGGAGATGGAGGCGGCAAAGAAGACTGCCTGGGGAGCAACGGCGCTGTTTTTGGTGAAACATGATTTTGACGACTTCATTAAGTTTTGTTTTATAGAAAACTCATTTTAAAAGTTTTTCGTTTTGTATAAATTCTATCTTAATTTTGATCAATGTTTTATCAATCAGTTGCCCGTATTTAATAAATAAGAAGCAGATATATAGCCTAGCAGACAATGTAATAAGGCGCCGGCACGATCACTTGCATTGCATATGAACTAAACTCAGCGTGTGCCTCAGATTTGAGAAATATAGGCTATATATTACAGACAGCTTGAAATGTCTTCTTTTAAACGAAAATATTCAAACCAAAATAAACGGGCTACTCTGATTATGTAATCCATATGAAATGTGCATTTCTCTCTGGCGTTCATGGCGAGTCTGCATTGTCAACTTCATCTTTGCAGCAACACAGAAAACACCAGTTTATTACTAAACAATAAAATGACTCCTTGCATATTTTCGAACCCGCAGGCCGTTCTGGGTTGAGCGAGAGCCCGCGGAATGAGCGAGCGGATCAGGATATTCAGAAATGCGCTCTCCGCTCACGAGCTCTGATCGGAACAAACCCAAACCTCAATGTCTGCTGACTTTGCAGAAACATACAAATAGACATAGCCAGACTAGACTATTTTAGTACAAATTATGAGCTTACTGACGATTTTTTATAAATCTTGACAAAATTATAATATATTAAGTTTTTTGTTTGTCTACTTAGTTTTGCCTATACGTTCCTATGGCCCAATGACGCTACAATGAGCATTTACTGCTTTTTAAAAATGCGGGTCAGGAAGCGGGTCGGGTACAATATTTTATTTTTATTTTTTGCGGTCTGAGTTGCGGGTGGGTTAGTTAAAAACGTCGGTCGGGTGCGGGTTATTAATACATTGACCCGCGCATCACTGTTCCCAGTGTGTCTGGTATGCACGTGCATGCGCTGCCATGACAACAAAGAAAAAGTTGACAACAACCTAGTCAGCAGTTCAACTGAGGGGTGGGTGTGGCAACAGTAGCGTGCTGAACTGTCAAGTAATGTTCGTTTGGGGTTCGAGGATATAGAGCGACCAACTTTTTTTGAGCAAGCATTGATTATGCGTGACACAGTCTCAATTTGTGGGACGCATGAATTGGGCTTCAAACGCTGTGCGCGCACGCGCTACGCGGGACGGCTGGTCACCCTACAGCTGAGTGCAATGCGAAGACAGAGATCGCGGGGAATGTGGTTCAGGAAGTGACAGACACCCTGGGGAAGGAGGACATCTAGTGGTTACCCAGGGAACACAAAACAGACACTGTGACAATACCCCCTCACTAAGGAGCGGCTACCAGACGCTCCAAGACATGACTGACAAAACAAGACCAGGAGGGAGGTGGACAGGTGGAGGCTCAGGGGGAGGGACGGAGGGCCAGGTAAAAAAAAAAAGAAAATATGGAGAAACCAGAGACGAGAGGAACATGTAAGGCGGGGAACAGAGACCAGAAGTGCAACACAAAACAGGGAGAACAGGAGGTAGGTGGACCGGCGGAGGATCAGGGGGTGGGACGGAGGGCCAGGCTCACAGAGGGGAACAGGGACAGGAGTGAACAAACAACCAAAAAAAAAAAACACAAAACAACAACACAACAGGAGATCAGGGTGGGTCAGGGCATTCAGGAACCCAGGACAGCGCCGACCGGGCAGGACCCCAAGGCGGAGCAGAATACCACCACACCCGTCTGGTCAGGATGGAAGTCGCCAAGGGCGGAGCAGAAGACCACCAGAACCGCGTGGTCGAAACCGAAGCCCACCAGGGCGGCGCCGAAGACCACCACAGTGGGATCGGACTGGCAGGAGAGCAAGTCTGGTTGGGCAAGTCTGAAACAAAGAACATGAACAAGTTAAGGGTAGCCTCCGTGGCCACGACAGGATCAGTCGGGCGCTCAGAGAGTTCGACTGAGAGGTGACGAGGCTCTGGAAGTTCCACAGAGGCGTGGAGAGACTCTGGTAATCCAGCCGAGACAAGGAGAGGCTCCAGTAGTTCAGCATCTTTAGTTTTAGTTAAAGTATGTTGTTCCCAGTAGGAAAGACAAAAATGTGCATTGGTTTCCTTTCTGGGGAAAAAAAAAAAAACTTTTTATTTATTTATTTATTTATTTTATCTATCATGTATTTATCAACCAAGGAAGAGTTCTGTTGGGAATAGACACAGAAGTATGATAGTTTTTTGCATGCATATTATTTTGTCACAATACTATTAGTGAAGCGTGAGCGTCGAGGATATGGTGCTGTTTCCAGCTTGGAGCAGCAGGAGGATGAATCTGATCACCATCTGCTCTGTGTTCAGTTTCTGTTCATCTTTCTAGTTGTAATATTTCCAAATTCAACAGGTAGGGTTAGTGAGTTTGATTTCCGTGGATATTAACAAACCCATTGATTGCAGGTTTTGTTTGTAGAGGGAAATACTTTTTCTTGATTCTGTTGGCCCTGATGGTTTTGGAGATGAGATCTACAGAACCATATTTAGGTTGAGACCAAAGGAAATTAATTTACTGGCCTTGTTCCAGACGTGATATCTGGTTATAATTTCCAGAAGGAGCCTTGTTCTCAGACTTCAAGTTCATCAGAGTCTGGTTCTCAGCTACAGAACTGATCATGTAATTACACATTATGTGTTTTGTGTTTTCTCAGTAGTTTTGAAATGAGATGAAATATTTCTGATCTTAGTTCATGTGTCTGGATATAATAAGTGTCTTCTGGAGACGGTAACAGATGTTATAAATGAGCTCAGAGCTAGATATCCTACAGAATGATTTAAACACCACACCAGACCAATTCATGGATAGACATCCTTCTGAATTGAGTAGTTCTCATATCAACTCTATTATTCATCAAATTCATGAACTGATACATGGAGAAAATTAAAGCCACTTCCAGACACTTTTCATGGTTCAAAACAAAAGCCACTAAAATCCAGAATTGACTGTTGTCTTGGATCTGAGACTCTTTCAGGTTCTGCAGCTAAATGTAGTATTTCAGGAGTCTCTTAACAGATCCTAGTGAACCAATTTAATCTGAGAACACAAGAAGACATCTTCTCAAACTAAAGCTTACTGGAAATATAATACAGATTCACTGAATCACAATCACTTTTGTGCTTGTCTAAAATAATAATAGCTGAATTTACAGTAAAATAATGCCAAGTGATATTAAATGGGATAACATAAAACATAAATCGAGAGAGTATCAGAATCAGAATCAGAATCAGAATGAGCTTTATTGCCAGGTATGTTTACACATACGAGGAATTTGTTTTCGTGACAGAAGCTCCGCAGTACAACAGAATGACAGCGACAGAACATAAAAACACATAATAAAAGAATAAAAAATACAAATATGTAGACAGTGAATGACAATATACAATGACAATTGTAGGCAGGTATGTTACAAAGTGAAGTTATGTATGTACATATATATTGTGTGCAAAATTTAAGTGTATACTAAGTATGTGTGTTAGATAAATAAAGTGTGTGTTTATATAAATATAAAGTGTAGTGTGTTCGCCATTATTATCAGCTGTTCATAAGATGGATTGCCTGAGGGAAGAAACTGGTCCTGTGTCTGGTCGTTCTAGTGCTCAGTGCTCTGTAGCGTCGACCAGATGGACACAGTTCACAGGGGGAGTGTGCTGGATGTGAGGGGTCCAGAGTGATTTTGACAGCCCTTTTTCTCACTCTGGATAAGTACAGTTCTTTGAATAGTATTCAATTACATTTAGCAAAAATCTGATAAAAAAGAAAAGCATTTCAGCTGATTAAAGAGATGAATAAATGTTGTTGTCATCCTAATATGACAGAAATCTAGATTTTAGATGAATTATATATTAATAAGACAAAAGGGTTTGTGTGAGATCCAGGGCTGGAGTTTTATTATTTATTGTAAAAAGCTCTTCAGAAATTCCCTTTTGGTGTTGCTTTGAGCTCTATTCTACTACTTTCTGATCAAGTGAATGTGGTTTTGTCTGAAGCTTTGTGCTCTTCTCCATGTAGAAATAATGAAAATAAAGAAAGAGTGTGACATCATTCTTCAGATGTTCAGATGTTGCTGGTTTAAAAAACAGCTGGAAACTGCTCCAAAATGAGTGCATGACTGATCTATAATAGAGCATTATATAGAGATCAGCGATGAGCACACAAGTGTTGAAGAAAGAGTTAGTCACTATTCAACACTTCACAACTGACATAAGAGCTACTGGAAATACCTGGACATTAATATGAGAAGAAATGAGTGAAGATCCTAACATGAAGAGATGTGAAGAGTGTGTGTAGTTCAGATGAATGTTGATTTCTATTCTTCTTTGATTGCAGCATGATGGTTTGAGTGAAGAAGTCTTCATCAGTGGATGAGAACAAGTGTGTGTTCATCAGTCTCTGTGACATCAGAACACCATTCACACATTACTGAGGATTTATGATCAAACTGAGACACTTATTAACAACAGTTTGACATCAGAGTTATCCAACAAGCTTTTAGCAAGATATCAACACTAGTAACATCTGAAGAAGATATTGTGTTGTAAAAAGCAGGATCTAATAGTGTAGTTGTCAGGCTTTAAAGCTGACAGAGGTATGTTGAGGTTAGAGACAGACAGAAAGTGTGGATGTAGAAACACTGCTTGTGAACAGCACATGCACACCTGAGGAACGGCCCTATAGTAAGAGCCTTCAACTCTTTTAATGGAGCAATTCTGGATCTTCAGAGAAAGTCTGGAAACCCTAATAAAGTCCCATCATTATTCAATCACTGACTCACTGAGAACAACCCATTACTAAACCAACGCTGACTAAATAAAGACTTATTTCTACACTAATATTGGCTTTATTCCAGATCAGAAAACTGTGTTTCTGTGTAAGACTCCAGGAGCAAGAACTTGTTGGTCAAATTTAGAAAGTTTTTCAGTTTTATAATTACACATCAAGAGAAATTATAAGACGCCCAATTTAGAGAAAATAAACCCAGGAATTATATTCAGACAGATGAAGAATTGTGAAGATATTGTCTTAACCAATTTATTTTAAAGTTACTGTTTAGAGCTAAACTCAACTCAATTTAGAGCGTCTTGGTGGTATGAGTTTAGAAAGACTGATGTTTTAATATAATGAATGTTATTTCTCCACAGAATGTAGTTTCCAGGTGTGTTTGTGAACAGAGATGGACTGAGCAGACGATAATCGAGAGATATCTTCAGCTTTAGTGAACACAACTCTGTCTTTGAGTCAGAAATCTCTCTGAAACCAATGATTCAACACCTCGAGTGTCTTTCAATAATCTGAAGAAACATATATGAGAGACAGCATGAATCCTATTGTTAACTATACTTACATTTATAACCAGTATTAGATCGCATTGCACATGTTCATATTGATAAGAGACACAAAGGATGGTCATCTGAGACATTGCTCTTCTCTGAATGAGTGTGACCCGCTCCAAACGACTTTAATATGACACATCTGGCTCAGAAACTGAAAGGATTGTGTTTGTCTGAAGGAGTTAACGCAGGTTTCACAGATAGTGGTGTGCTGCTGAGGAGCAAGACAGAGCTTGTTTTTCTCCTCACCGAACCTCCTTGCTTTCTCCATTTGTGTTCAGATGTCTTCTTTTAGGGTCACTGGTTCAGCTGAGGATGGTCAGTAACTTACAGACCTGATGTGCTCACACTGAGAAGATAAGATCACACTCCTCTGTGCAGCGTTCATGTTTACTTGCCATTGGTTTGATTCACACTTCATGTTTTCTGCTCTCTCCATGTATTGAACTGAATATGAAGAGCAATACTGTGACACTTCAACATTTAGCACAGCATATATTCCACTTGTTCTGTCCATACACTGCTTGCTAGATGAGATCTGCCATTAATGTCCTGACTCGGTGTGTGTGTGTGTGTGTGTGTGTGTGTTTACGCCCGGTGTGTTTCTTTACACAGTTTCAGAGGACTTGAATTGTGCCGAGTGTAACTCCAAACCAACATAAACAGAGCTCTGCGCTGCGTTTGCTGAAAGGGTTAATAGGATGTGTGAGACTCACATGAATTGTGTTCTGTTCTCAGTAATCCTCGCTTGGTTTAAACCCTGTGTGTGAAACCAGGCTGGACAATATCAACATTTAGAAGAGAAAAAAAAAAAAAACTTGTAGAAGCATTTGTTTGTGAAAACTGGAAAACTTTATCAGAAGTTTAGAAATGTTGTAGTTACAAAACAGAAGAAAATGAAGACGTCCAACCTGAGCAGAAATACAATGAGGAATAATCTTCATAAACTAGTTGTTGTTCTGTTTTAATCGTTTGATCCAGTTTACTTTAAAAGTATTATTAAGAGAGCTAAAGTCCAAGAAGTTCAATCCTCCATTTTCAGGTGATTTCTTCATATAATGGGTTATATTTTTCCATAAAAGACTGAAAAGCATATTGTCAGCAGTCTTGTAAATACTATTGTTGACTGCTGGAGAAAGAGCTGTATATGTGAGTCTTGAGATGTCCTCAAAGAGAAGTCTCTTAGTAAACACTGATTCAATTTGTTCTTCATCTTATCAATAACAGAGCAAATATTGAGCTCACATCTTCTCCCTTCATCTTTTTACAATCTTTAGACCTAAATATGAGATTTCAGTTTTTATAGGGACACCACAGATAGATGGTGAATCACACAGCTTCAGAGACATTAATTCACACTTATTAATATTGAAATGAAGAGCTGAAGCTTTAGAGGAGATCTGAATAATATGAAGAACATCTTTTAAACAGAGAGTGGTGTGATGTGCTGATTGGCTGATGGTGATGATGTCATCTCAGCTGTGATTCCTCTTAAAGTCTGTGTTTAACAGAATCAGACAGTAGTTGTGAACAGAGGAAGAACAGTGTGTGTTTTTGGTTTAGGTTTGATGCTTTCTGTCTTCACTTCTAGATTTAGTTTTATTAAGACTATCTCAGAAATCATTTGTATCTTTTTCATTAAATCTAGATTCATAAAGAGAGCGATAGAAGGATGAACAATAACCAGCAATAGATCTCGGCTCGTGTGTTAATATACCATTAATATTCAAATCTGAAACTATTTTTATATCACTTTTTTCTAATTGAAGAAAATAATCTGAATTGTGTTCCCCTTCTCCATCATCTCTGTCTGGATCTAATGAAGGCCCTCGGCTCTCATTTATTAATATCATCGAAGTGCTTTTAAAGAGAATTAGTTCAATGTGTTCATCGTCAGAGAAAATAGAGCGAGATCTTTGAGTGAGACGGTCATCTTTCAAATCATATTTGAAAGTATATTATAAAATTATTGAAAACAATAGGTTTAAATAAATGTGATTTAAGATCACGTAATGAAGTGTACAGAATAATTGTAGCATTTTGTTTGTTTGTTTGTTTAAGGTTTGCTTATTAATATCCGTCACGCTCCACACTCCACTCCAGCAGGAGGCGCAAATACACCTTTAAATGAGTTTGTAACCGCCTTTAAAAGAAGAAGAAGAAGAAGAAGAGTGTCGAAACCGAAAGTAAACTGGAGAGTAAACGCGTATTCTGAAGAGTTAAACTCCTTCTGTTCAGGTCTCAGAGTTGACGGTAAGTTGAGTTGTCAGCTTCTAATATCATGTATTATTGTAGAATGTCGCTCTCGTGTTAAACTCTTCACACTTTAACGGAGATTTGAGGGAGTTGTTGTGACAGTTTAAAATGATGTAAAGACAATCAGGAAGAAGAAAATGTTTCCGTGTTGGGATGAAGATCGCAATGAAGCTATAAGAAATAAAAGAAAAGCTGAAAGAAAAAGAAACTGAAAATAAAATGTAATCAATCGTAAAGAGGTTTAAGATGTGGTGGTCAGAAAGACTAAAAGAGATATGAGGAATAAGTAATAGATTTGATTGAACTGTTCTCAGAAGAGGAGAAAAGTTAGCAGAAACAGATGAAGAGAAGACAATAATGTTTCCAGAGGAGCTTATAAAAGTCAACTCTTCTAGAAATGTGTGTGAAGAGAGAAAGAGATGAAGAGAAAAGATGTTCAGAATAAAGCTGGCAGTAAAAGACAGAAGGGAAGTTCTGGACATTTGAAATGACTGAATTTAAGAAAGCATTAAAAAGAGTGAAAGAATCAGCAGCTGGACAAGACGGAGTGAGCTATGGTCAGAAAAAACATCTCAGTGGAGAGACTTTGGGTTTTATTCAACAAGATCTGGATCCAAGGGGTTTTACAGAAGAGATGGAAAGAGCCAATAGTTATTCCCAGAAGGAAGTATTCCAACAAACTGAAGACCACGAGCACTCACTTCCCATCTATACAGAAAATAAAGATTACAGAAAGATTGTGTTATTTGTAAGAAGTTATCACCAGATCAGAGTGGATTTAGGGAACGAGGAACAGTAGACAGACACTAGAAAAGCATTGTTTAATAAAGAGATTGTTCTTTGACTGTGAAAAAGCGTATGATATAGTAAGAAACTAGAGGAAATCCAGGTGAGAGAATACCTGTTGATAAAGTATGGACATAAAACACAAGTATATATGGATGCATCAAAAAATCCAGATAATGAACAATTAGAGGTTGCAGATGTTATTCATCCAGAAAGGTAAGGATTTTAAACGAGTTCTCAGTATTTTCAGAGGAGTTGATATCAGTAATGATGCATTAAGATGGATAAGCGAGGCAGGATTGAAGGACGTGTGGTGTGTTCAGACTCTAGTTCTGCTCTAATTGAAGCAGTCAGACACTAGACAGGGTTTAGTCGTGCAGATTCTGTAAGAATGATGTACTTTACAGCAGAGAAGGAGCGTAATATTCATGTGTTCAGCTCACGCAGAGCTCAAAGAGAACGAAGACACAGACAAATCATCCAAACAAGCTCTGAGGGACACTAGAAGAGAAATGGAAATATCACACAGTAGATATGACATTAAAGCTAATAAATCACAGATTGCAGCAGCTGTGGGAGACAGAAATAAAGATATGAAAAACAGCCAAAAGTGGAGAAAAGAAGATACTCATCTGGAAGTAGAAGAGAGAAAACATGTCATCAGACTCAGAATAGGACATACAGACTTAATAAAACATTGTAATTAATGTCCAAGCGTCGACGGGATGTTGTGAATGTGGAGAAAACCAAACGCTAGGACATGTTATCATGTATTGTGAGAAGTTTAAAGATGATAGAGGGAAGCTATTAGAAGAAGTTCAGAGGAAAGAGGACAGTGAAATTAATTTGAGACACCTGCTAAACCCAGAACAGAGAATTAATAACAGAGCAGCTTTAATTGAATATTTGGAGAACACAGGTTTAATGAATAAGATTTGAATTAGGTATATTTGTGTGTGTGTGTGTGTGTGTGTGTGTGTAGGGTTTAAAATGTTTTGTGTTTGTGTGTGTGTTTGGAGTTGTTGTGACGCAGTTTAAATGATGGAGATGTAACCGAATCATCTTTCTGAAGTAAACACTGATCTGCAGATTTTGGACAAGATAAAGCAATGAGGGGAAATGGGAAAACTGTAAACTGTAAGAAATGGAGAAACTACAGACAAGAAATGCATCTCATAACTGATGAACTAATTTCTGTGTTCAATACTGCTTTCACTTTTCACCTTTGTTTTTTTTTTTAGCAAAACAACAAACAACTCTGACCCGAAGACCCGAGAGGTGAACTAATCATTTCTGTATCTCTCCAGATGATGGACTCTCCAGAACCCAGCTGTGTGTCTCTGAAGAGCGACGGATCAATGCATCATCCTCCTGAATTCAGTGATGGAGCGGTGACCTCTGACCTCAGTGATGGAGCGGTGACCTCTGACCTCAGGTGAGACACTGCCCAGTATTAGAGATGACTGACAGACTCGTGATAAACGAAGGCAGAACTGAAGGAATAATTACTTCTCTATCTCCAGGATGATCAGACGAAGAATATCATCTTCAGAACCCAGCTGTGTGTCTCTGAAGAGTGACGGATCAATGCATCATCCTCCTAAACTCAGTGATGGAGCAGTGACCTCTGACCCCAGTGATGAAGCGGTGACCTCTGACCCCAGTGATGGAGCAGTGACCTCTGACCCCAGGTGAGTCTGAACATATAACTAGTGGGTGATTTAATAATAACTAGTGAGTGAAGTTAATTTGGGAGTGCATGAAAACACACTGAATGCAAGCTGAGAGATAAGTTTTGATTTTATATTTTACCTCAGATTTATGAACGAAGTTATAGTGTTTTACATTGTACATTTAGCAGGTGCTTTTATCTAGAGCTGGAATATTATTTGAATATTCGCTCGGTGGTTGCCATTCGATTTTCAATTTTGAGATTTGAATAATAATTTTTAATAATAGTTTTGTTTTTGAACACCAAAGTGGTCTTCATTCGCTCTCGAATACAGTCGTTTTCTTTACTATATGGCCGAACGGTTGTAAGGGCTGTCAGGTACGGTTTCAGTTGTGTTTCCTCGTGAGCCTGGTAAAGTGCAGAACGATTACAAACCGTTCTCAGCCCAGAATTCTAGGCACGGTTAGACCGTGCTGTTAAAGTGTGTGACGTCGCCTCTCTGTTGTCTGGCTAGTTTCTCCATAGCTGGCTAAGCAAAAACATGCTATTTGATAAAACAGCCAAGTAAACAGTAGGGCTGCTCGATTACGGCAAAAATCATAATCACGATTATTTTGTTCAATATTGTAATCACGATTATTTAACACAATGAGGGGGCAATATGATCAAAACTTTATATGAGTGATTTATTTAAAGATAGTGATACATATCAAATATGAATTTCCTGTAAATAATGTTGCTATGACATCTACATTGTAGAGACCAGCAGAATGTCAAACAAACAAACAAAAAGTCCTCGAAATTATTGTAAATAAACGGTCTATAATAAAAAAGCAAAGGACAAATACAACAGAATAAAAAGATGCACTTGAAACAAACTGTGCTTTAATGTTTGTTTTTTTATGCAAGTTTCATTATTCACTATACTATTTATTATAAATGTCTAATTTCAGTATCAGTTTGGCTCTAGTTTTGTATTTATTGAAGTTTATATGAAAAGGTTCATGTGGCGTGGTACAGCCTACTACACAAAACGTCCAATAAAACATACCACTGTCACTTTAAGAGCGGCATGGATCCGAATGACTGTTGCACGCGTATTTTCATTCTCAACTCTTTACATTCATTTATTTCATGACCGACGGACATGATTAATCACCATGCCCAGCATTTTGTCACTTTTTTTGCATGCACTTGACCGTTTAGACGCACGCGCACCTTGAGCTAAAAGATGACTTTACATGTCCGTGTTCTGTTCTGTCTCTGAGCGATTATATCTTCCTGAGGAGCAGAGCAAGTTCTCTTCCACGCTTTTAAAATAATCAATATACTTCGATAAATCAAGCACGTCCCATTTTGCAAATGTCACGTTACATGATTTTACTGATTTGCACTGGAAATTTGGTTTTATGGAGGAACAAAAGCGCAGCGCTGCAACAGGGGCGCAATAATCGTTTTATCTTGATTATTGTATTTTCATAGTAGTTGGAAGCCAAATCAAAATCACATTTTTTTACCGATTAAATGCACAGCCCTATTATTTATGTGTATTTTTAATTTTTTTTTTTTTTTGTTCCTCAACCGTGTGTATAGAGACGATCAGATACGAGCCCAGGATCCTCCTCAAGCAGTGAATGATGAACTACAGAGAGTCAAAGAGCAGCACAAAACCAGCATGAAGAACAAGTATGAGAGATTATTTGAGGGACTGAAACTCCAGGAGAATGAAAGCCTCCTGAACAGCATCTACACACAGCTCTACATCATAGAGGGAGAGAGAGAAGGAGTGAATGAAGAACATGAGGTTTTACAGATGGAGAAAACAGCCAGAACACAACACTCACAAGACACTCCAATCTACTGCAATCACATCTTTAAAGCCTCCGCTGAAGCAGGATGTGAGGAGAAAGAGCAGATCAAGACTGTTCTTACTAAAGGCATCGCTGGAATCGGAAAAACCGTCTCTGTGCAGAAGTTCATTCTGGACTGGGCCGAGGGAAAAGCCAATCAGGATGTAGATTTCATGTTTGTGCTTCCATTTCGAGAGCTGAACTTGATCAGAGATCATCAGTACAGTCTTCACAGACTTCTGCTGGACTTTCATCCTGAACTTCAAGATCTGGACTCACAGATTTATGAGGAGTGTAAAGTTGTGTTCATCTTTGATGGTCTGGATGAAAGCAGAATCACACTGATGTTTTCAGACGCTCAGAAAGTTTGTGATGTGACTGAGACTTCATCAGTGGCTGTGTTGATGTCAAAGCTGATGAAAGGAGAGCTGCTTCCCTCTGCTCTCATCTGGATCACCTCCAGACCAGCAGCAGCCAATCAGATCCCCTCCGAATACATCCACCGTCTGACAGAAATTCAGGGATTCACTGAGCCTCAGAAGGAGGAATATTTCAGGAAGAGAATCAGTGATGAGCATCAAGCCAGCAGAATCATCTCACACATCAGAAGAGCAAGAAGCCTCCACATCATGTGCCACATCCCCATCTTCTGCTGGATCTCATCCACTGTGCTTCAGAAGCTCCTGGAAGAAGATCTGAGTGCAGAAATCCCTCAAACTCTGACTGAAATGTACATCCACTTCCTGCTGATTCAGATCAACATGAGGAAGCAGAAGTATGAAGAGAGAGATCCAGAGAAACTCCTGCCGTCCAACAGAGAAGTGATTGTGAAACTTGCTGAAGTGGCTTTCAAACAGCTGATGAAGGGCAATGTGATGTTCTATGAGGAGGACCTGATTGAGAGCAGCATAGACGTCACTGACGCCTCGGTGTATTCTGGGATTTGCACTGAGATCTTTAAGCAGGAATCTGTGATTCATCAGAGGAAAGTCTACAGCTTCATTCATCTGAGCGTTCAGGAGTTTCTCGCTGCTTTCTATCTGCTTTACTGCTGTTTAACAAAGAACAAGAAAACACTGCATGAATTCAGTCCTTCCAGATTTAAATCTGATAAAGAATATAAAGTCTCTCTGTATGATCTATTAACTTCAGCAGTAGATAAAGCTCTCAAGAGTGAGAATGGACGTCTGGATCTGTTCCTGCGGTTCCTGCTGGGCGTCTCACTGGAGTCCAATCAGAGAATCTTACAGGATCTACTGAAACACACAGAGAACAGCTCAGAGACCATCAGCAGAACCACACGGTACATTAAAAAACAGATCAAAGATGGAGATTATCTCTCAGCTGATCAGTCGATCAATCTGTTCCTCTGTCTGCTGGAAGTGAAAGATCAGACTCTGTTCAGAGAGATTCAGGAGTTTGTGAAATCAGACAAACACTCAGAGAAACTCTCTCCTGGTCACTGCTCAACAATCTCCTACATGCTTCAGATGTCAGAGGAGACACTGGATGAACTGAACACCATGAAATACAACACATCAGATGAGGGGAGAAGAAGACTGATACCAGCTGTGATCAACTGCAGAAAAGCTCTGTGAGTGTTTCATCATCAACTAAAGGATCATATTTAATAATGAATCTGACTCCTTTAAAATAAATGTTCCTGAATGAGAGATTTTCTCCTGAAGAACAGGCCAGAATCTTAAAGGAGTCCCAACATGTGTTTTTAATCCAGTAGATATTAGAGTAAAAGGTAAAAACAACCCCGTCACATGAGAAACTGGTTCATTAAATCAGCAGCAGCTGCAGCAAAGAGACGCTCCACACATTGATCAGTAAAGCTGACATTCACACATTTCACTCTCAATCAAGACACAATCATGATATCAACTACTGCTAATATTAATAACTATAATAACATTTAATCTGCAGTAATTATTGATCATAAATGCTGAATGTTGCAGCTGTTTGACTGCTGTTACAGTGAACTATTACAGTGAAGACAGAGCTTGACGTCTGCTTACTCTTTACTGTACAGCACTAGACACTATTTTACATTATTATACATTTAAAGAGCTCTGCATTATGACATAAAATAAATCAAACCATAGAAAAGGTGGATGAGTGTGAATGGTAATATTATGAGTGATATAGGTCTAGTTTTCTAACACATATTTACTCTGTCAGCATTGTGACCACATTAATGTCACAAATAAAAGATTAAAACTTACATTTCAGCAGCTCACACACGGACATGAATTATTCACACAGAACAAGCTTAGAGTTTGTCATTTAATGAGATCTGTGTTAAATATCCATTTAGATGTCAGTCTTTTGTGAAAATGACTTTTACAAACTCAGATGTGACACATTTCTGTGAAGGACTACAGAACAAGCTCTGATTCACAACATTAGTGTCCAAACACAGAAATAAAAGAGGGTCTATATATCAGATCAGGATCTGAAGACTATAATAAACACAAATCCAGCTAATAAAGAGAAACTACAAATAATGATCAAATTAACAATACAGCAGGAAGGATTTAATCCTTTAATAATAATAATAATAATAATAATACTTGTATTTAATCTCTTCTAGATTTGCTGGCTGTAATCTCACTGCTCAGTGTTGTGAGAGATTGTCTTCAGCTCTACAATCCTCAAACTGTGTACTGAGAGAGCTGGATCTGAGCAACAATGACCTGCAGGACTCTGGTGTAAAGTTTATTTCTGATGGACTGAAGAGTCCAAACTGTCAGCTGCAGATACTGAGGTATTAAGAACATAGAAGTGTGTGTGTGTGTGTGTGTGTGTGTGTGTGTGTGTGTGTGTGTGTGTGTGTCTGCAGATACTGAGGTATTAAGAACATAGAAGTGTGTGTGTGTGTGTGTGTGTGTGTGTCTGCAGATACTGAGGTATTAAGAACATAGAAGAGATCGTTTACAGTCAACTGATCACTGTGTGTGTGTGTGTGTGTGTGTGTGTGTGTGTGTGGAGTGTTGGGGAGTAAGTAGTTACATGTAACGGCGTTACGTAATTTAATTACAAAATAAATGTAACAGTAATCAGTTACAGTTACTAAGAAAAAATGAGTAATTAAATTACAGTTACTTATGAAAACTGTAACAATTACAAAGAGGATTACATTTGAATATTTACACACATTCAGCTTATTTCTTTCCCAAATTGCACTAAGACATATGGCCCATGATCTCCGCGACGCGGAGAACACATTCGTAGAATTCAGTCATAAAAATGGTATTCAGCCTATAACGCGGACGAAATATGCCACATTTTGGATGAATAAATCAAAAGTAGGTCGTACACTTGAATAAAAACGCGATATGGACTGGTGTCTGTGATTATTAAGCCGCAAAAAGACTGAATATGAATCCTGCACGTCCTGCGTGTCTGTGGAAATCAGGCGCTGACTGGACATCGGGAGAACCGGGACTATTCACGGTGGCCCGGCAAACGATTTGGCCCTCTACTTAAATATTGTTATTATATAATTGCAAGCCGAATATACTAAAGCGATTATTCCCGAACCTCTAACAAATCATGAATCGGTTAGTCGTGACCGGCAATGGTTGGGCTCGCGCGCTCTCTGCGCCTCCGCCGAACGGTTTGGATCAGACTCAATGTGAGAGAGAGAGAGACCGGAGTGAACTGTGTAGCGCACAGCTGGAGCAGAAGCAACACTTCTGTTCAGGGTTTCAGGTGCAGGTCAGTCTCATCTGTAAATATGCTAATGTAGTTTTGTCTTTTGTTTAATTAGTCAAGCAGCAGCAGCACATTGCTCACACTCACTCAAAATACTGTATAAACGACGTCATTATTATCTATTGTAATGTTACAGTAGTAATTTAGCAGACAAATCATCATATTGTATCATTGGTTTAGGGGGAGCTAGTGCATACAAAAACACAACCCTTAGGAAAATTTATGTAGCCTATGGTATGGTACTAACCGTGGTTTAACCATGGAATTTGTAGTAAAAATAAATACAAGCGATAATTCATTTGCCAAAAAAAAAAAAAAAAATGCACTTACAAAACATGGTAAAAGTCAAATAAAAATCTTCAGTATTAAAGTCATGAGAGAGATGGATAATGAAAGTGAAGGTGCAGTTCAGGAGAGAACTCGTAATACGTTGCAAGTCCCCAAACCTAAACCTTAGGTTTTAAATCTTTTTCATGTCAGGTCCAAAAAAAAAATAGGGTTGTCCATGTTTCAGAATGGGTTGTGGGTGTATGAGTGTGAGATTTCCCAGCCTATTTTTTTTTTCCCAGTCCGCAACTCATGGAAATTAATCTCTAGAACTGAGTCATTTCATGAGCATTTTTTTTTATTATTTTGAGAAACTATCATCATATCATATACAAAGAGACAGCAGTGTTTCAAAAAGACACTAATGTTTCAGGAGTTTAGTACACAAAATAGGACACATGCTTATTAGATAACCGTATTTGAGTTGATGTATATGCTTTTATTTTTTTATTAACTATTTTTCCCCAAACCATTGTTAGATGCAGTTAGATGCCTGTAGTTATGCAAAGATTTGGTTTCAAAAACAGTATCTATAAACAATTTCTTTTGATTTTAAATCTGCATTGAACTTCATATCAATCTCATTGAAGTAAAAGGCAGTACTAAAGTCTGATTGTGTGGTGGATGTGTTCAAATGTGATCATCTTAATTCAAGTGATGAAGGATGGTGAAAGTCTGACAGTATTGAGCTCTACTTTAAGGTTAAACCTGCACGGTGTAAATGGTTGAAGATGATTAACAGTTGCAAATAAACATTCATTAGATATTTATAAAAGTAATCAAAAAGTACTCAAAAGTAATTAGTTATATTACTTTTTTAAAGTAATTAAAAAAGTTACACTACTATTACATTTTAAACAGGGTAACTTGTAATCTGTAATCTATTACATTTCCAAAGTAACCTTCCCAACACTGTGTGTGTGTGTGTGTGTGTGTGTGTGTGTGTGTCTGTGTGTGTGTGTTTGTGTGTGTGTGTGTGTGTGTGTGTGTGTTAGGGATGGGCATTTTGGGAAATTTCTCATTTCGATCATGGATAGGTTTCGAAAACGATTAATTCGATTAACTGGGGGTGGGGCTAAATGGGGGGGGGGGGGGATGGCCATAATGTATATAATGAAAAAATCTGAAGATTGTTATGAAAATGAAAAAATAAAAATCTGATATGAAAATCTGTCTATGAAAACATGAACACATGATTAGGACAGGTTAAATTATGATTATGATCAAGCAATGTTATTAATAAAGGAGCAAGAAATATCTGCCTGAGGTGAAGAGTGTACCAATAAACGGAAGCTAATTCTATGACACATCCTATGATAAATCAGATAACATATTATTATTACAGACGTAACATTACAACTTGTATCAGCACAATAGGATGATAAGTTATGCGTGAGAGAGAGAGAGAGAGAGAGAGAGAGAGAGAGAGAGAGAGAGAGAGAGATAGAGAGATAGAGAGAGAGAGAGAGAGCGCGCGCGAGAGAGAGCGAGAGAGAGAGAGAGAGAGAGAGCGAGAGAGAGCGAGAGAGAGAGAGAGAGAGAGCGAGAGAGAGAGAGAGAGAGAGAGAGAGAGAGAGAGCGCGAGCTCCCTTTGATGCGTTTTCATGACAGCGCGCTGAAAGATGGGCAAGGACAGATTTTAATATAGATTCCTATAAAGTTCTCATTATAAATGTATGGCAGATTTGTGCTATATTTTCTACGTTATTAAGTGTAATAGGTGTAATTTTAAGTTTTATTTTTAAGTTAAGTTTTATTTTCCATAAACCAACTGCGCGTTTTCGAAGCCATATGAATTGAATTATAATGCCCACAAATATGACGGAACGAAGCTGCATTATTATAACATCAATAATAAAATAATAACAATACTAATAGAAAAATAAAACATTTAAGAGCAATATCATTATCGGGCATTGCTTATATGAGCATGAAACGAATCGCTGATAGGCATCGATTTCAGCATAATTGTTCATGTTAATTAATCAGACTTAGACTAGCTCTTGCAACTTTTATCTGAAAAAAATTTGCCGATGCAGATGTGAACTTGACCGAAAGTTTAACTCGGATTGCGATTCACAAACATGAAAGTACAATAAATTCACATTAGTGTCACTATCGTTATTTTTTATGTATTATAATATTTAATTAATATTTTGTGTTAAATTTGCACATTCTGATCAACCAAAATATTATTTAACAGCATGGAAATCACTGATTATTGCTAAATAATTGAATAAGATTTAAAATATAGATACAAATTATGACAAACAAATAATTTTGATTTCGTCATCTCTACGAATATGTTTAATGTAATTAGGCTACAAATATATCCAGTGCATTTTATTTTATAAAGACCATTTCATTATTTGTCTGTGTTTTAAAAATTAACACACAAAGATACTTTTTCTTTTTTTTTGCTACTTTATTCAACTGCATTTTTTTTAACAAAACGTTGTCTTCCAGTATAACTTTAGCAGCATATTTTGATCCAGCGGTGAAACGTAGTTTTTAAAAGATAAAGAAAACAACCAAACAACTATTATAAGGTATAAAACAGAGGCCAAATAGCCTAAATATTTTAACTATGGCTAAAGCTCAAAACTGAAATAATAATATTATTAAAAAAAAATGGATATTATATTTACCACGACCGGTGAAACATACAAATGTCTTTTCAAAAAGATAAGGCGGTCTACGTGCTCAGATGAGAGCCGCGTGCGCAGTCTGTTCACATTTAACGTTAGTGGAATAAATTCGCTCCGCTGGAACAGATGTTGCAGGAACAGCCAGGCACCACTGGACAAGTAAAACTTCTCTGTCCCTGAAACTAATGGGCAGCAAATCTTTCACCACCATTTCAGCGAACAGCTTTGTCGTCTTCTCGGTTCTGCCTGCGTTGCATTTAGGTCTTATGGCAAGTTATTCAATGCTCGTCTGAGTTGCCGCTCTGTTATCGCCAGATATTTTATCTACACATTTTAGATGATAGCGCATTGTATTTGTTGTTGTATACACTGTATTTTTATCGTTCTTCTCAAAGGGAAACCATCACCATGTGACTTTGAGGCCATGATTATCTGTCTTCTTACGTCTTTTGAGGCATCAAGTGGGAAGCTAACCAATCAGAGATCAGGGCCCCGCCCAACGTGCTGCCATAACCAATAACAAAAATTTAAAATAATTTTGATCATCGTTTACGTGATCGATCATCGCTGTCGCAGTCGAGTACTCAAATCACTGTTGCACATCCCTAGTGTGTGTGTGTGTGTGTGTGTGTGTGTGTGTGTGTGTGTGTCTGCAGATACTGAGGTATTAAGAACATATAAGAGATCATTTACAGTCAACTGATCACAGTGTGTGTGTGTGTGTGTGTGTGTGTGTGTGTGTGTGTGTAGATGATCTGTGTGTGTGTGTGTGTGTGTGTGTGTGTGTGTCTGTAGATGATCTGACTGTTGGTGTGTGTTCTTGTCTCTTTCAGTCTGTCTGGCTGTAATCTCACTGCTCAGTGTTGTGAGAGATTGTCTTCAGCTCTACAATCCTCAAACTGTGTCCTGAGAGAGCTGGATCTGAGGAACAATGACCTGCAGGACTCTGGTGTAAAGTTTATTTCTGATGGACTGAAGAGAGTCCAAACTGTCAGCTGCAGATACTGAGGTATTAAGAACATAGAAGTGTGTGTGTGTGTGTGTGTGTGTGTGTGCAGATACTGAGGTATTAAGAACATAGAAGTGTGTGTGTGTGTGTGTGTGTGTGTGTGTGTGTGTGTGTGTCTGCAGATACTGAGGTATTAAGAACATAGAAGTGTGTGTGTGTGTGTGTGTCTGCAGATACTGAGGTATTAAGAACGTAGAAGAGATCATTTACAGTCAAATGATCACAGTGTGTGTGTGTGTGTGTGTGTGTGTGTGTGTGTGTGTGTGTGTGTGTGTGTGTGTGTGTGTGTGTGCATTGCCCCCCACTGACACTTGACTCAGACCTACAAAAAATGGACTCTCAGAATCCCACCCTGCTCCCAACTCATTCTTATACAAATTTTCATAAAAATTACAAGCTCTTTCACGTATTCCTGCATGACTAGTTAAAATATTTCCTGTCTCAGAGCGTAAAGCATGCAAAAAACGTTTTTGCCAGTTTTTTTTTTCAAGACTAAAAAAATATTTAGATGGTGCATCCATCTGTTCAAGACTTAAAAAACGAGAACGAATCAGAGCTCCTTGTGTTTTCAACCCCAGCAGGTCTGCTAAATGTGTTTTTCTATTCGATATCATCTCTGTATGATTTTGATTACTCGATGCATCAGCTAAGTTCTGCAATTTAATTATCTCTGTCTCCAAGGCTTTCATAGAATTATCTAACTCTTTGGTGACATTGCAAGTGTACTGTTGACAAAACTGTCTTATTTGTACTTTTCCAAAATCCCACCACTGCTTTAAATCTTGAAACGAACCTTTTTCCTTTTTAAAATCTTCCCAAAATACCTTAAAGACCTCCTTAAATTCTTTATTATACAAAAGATTTGTATTAAAATGCCAATAGGCACTCCGAGACTTAATCTGATTTAGAAAGAAGGAGCACACAACCATATGGTGGTCAGAAAAACTTACTGGACAAATAACACAGTTTTTAAAAATACCCAAATGATGTTTAAAACTATAAAAACGATCTAATCTTGCAAGAGACAGAAAACTATCACGAGCATGAGCCCATGTATACTGTCTCTGACCATCATGAAAATGCCTCCAAATATCACACAGATCATTCATGTTTATAAACTTAACAAGACATTCACGAGAAGCCATGTGAGGCTCAATATGATTCCTGTCAATATGACTCTCTGTGCAGTTAAAGTCACCACCTAAAAACAGATACTCTTCAGTATTACAGTTTTGTAACGTGGAACCTAGTGTACCTAGGAACAACAATCTTTGCATTGGTGATGTAGGAGCATAAACACAGATAAAAATTAAAACGTATTTTTCAAAAATTGCTCTTATTTTTAAGAGTCTTCCTTTCACAATCTCATCAACTTGATATGAAACTGGACAAAAACTTTTTGAAAATAAAATTCCTACACCACCACTAAGTGTGGTGTTGTGACTCAGAACAGAAAACCCATCCCATTCCTGCATCCAGTCTGCCGCATTTTTAATATCACTGTGTGTCTCTTGAATAAAAGCAACATCAATTTTTTTTTGCTTAATAACTTCAAACAATTCAGTTCTTTTTTTGCTATTTCTTGCACCATTCACATTTAAGGATGCAATACACACTTCAGTCATGCTCAAAAATAAAAAGCAAAAAGACAGACAGCTTTGAATCATATTCATAGCATTAAACTTTTTCACTGCCATCATTCAAATCCACGTTGAGTTTCCTCACTATTTTCTTTAACCGATACACTTCTTTATTTGAAAAACGCCCTTCAGCCATAAAACATTTAGTTTTTTCCACAAACTGTCCTACATCTGGGAAATACTCATTAACTAAAACTCCTCTCTTATTTTTCGTTGACTTAAGGAACATTTTTATGTCATCTACATCATAATCGCGGCTGGAAAACTCACTTTGTGACAGAATAACACTCGAGTCAGATGACTCACTATCACTCTCTGAGTCGACATGATCAGAGGCACCTTCAACGTCCAATTTCTTCAAATGCCGAAAATCACAAAACGTCTGACTTCTTCCTTTTCAATGGCACCTTAAACACTGTTTGTTCCATACCAGTTTCATTAGGCCCACCATCAACCTCCCGAACATCCCCCATATCAGTTTCAACAACTCTTTTATCGCTTAACTCACCTTGGTCTCCCTCGTTTTCAACTTCTTTTGAACTTTGAACCAAGGTCTAGGTCAGCGTCATTGTTCACAATCATGTAAACTGAGCGTCTGAACGACACAACATGTTTCAGTAGAGGAGAAATGCCACCAATTGGAATTTTTTTAAACGAAGAGACCACTTTTCCATGGCGAGACAAAACTTGTGTTAATACCTCATCACTAATAAATGGCGGTACGTTCGAGAGAGTGACTCTTTTTGACGATAATGAAAGTGGTAAAACAGGGGTAAGAACGCCATCAATTACAATTCCTCTCTGAACTAACTCATTAGCTTTTTCTACTGTACTTAAAAAGATAACGATAGCACTATTCATCCTTGAGGCAGACAATACGTTCTTATTTCCCACAACTTCACCCACAGCTAAACAACAGCTCTCCACGCTCACAGCAGACGCCACCTTTACACCGTGACGACGCGTGAGTGAGCTCAAAACCCGCACACCTGCATCCGCCATGCTCCCCCACGCCCCAAACCACCCCCTACAAAAAACAAACAAAAAAGAAAAATCTCAAAAAATAGACACACACACAAACAAAAAATAAAAATAAAGAAAAAAGGAAAAAAAAAAAAAAAAAGAAGAGGAAAAAGCAACTCAAACACCAGAGCCACCAAGCACGCTCCCTCGCCATGCTCATTCACTCCCAGAATGCAATGCAGAGAGAGAGAGAGAGAGAGAGAGAGAGAGTGAGAGAGTGGGAGAGAGAGTGAGAGAGAGGGGTAGAGAGAGAGAGAGAGAGAGAGAGAGAGAGAGAGGTTTAAAGCACTTTATTTTTCCATTACACCTTACATCACATTACTGAAAAAACAAACAAAATAGAAAAAAAAAATAAAATAAAAAAATAAAAATACAATTACATTTTTCCTAAAAATTCACAACAAGCTGATCATCCTGAACTGTACATAGCACCTCATTAAAACACCAAACATCGCAAAAACACACCAAATTATTGGTAAGTTTGTAATATGCAAATTCAAGTTTCAGCCTTCCTTGCACCAGATGCCTAAACATCATCTCAGGGTTTATTGTAGAGAGTTGCAAACCTTTGTTTTTTTCTGGTTTTCCAGATTGCCAGTTTGGCAGTTCCTATCAAATCATTTAGTAAAACCATTTTCCTTCTCATTAAAAAAACTGTATTTCAGACCCCCAATAAAAACTACTTCAGAAAAATCCTCATTGAATCTTCTAAAACAAGTCTCAAGCAAATTAAAAAGACCTTGTAATCTGTTACACTTTAAAAACAAAAGCTCCAGGTTTTCCTCAATCTCACAGAACCGACCCCCCCCCCCCCCCACTGCTGGATTGAGGTGTGCCACATGCCGATCCGTAGCGATGGTCCGGTGGATGATCCTCCACTGGAGGTCTGCCGTTCTCTTCTCCACCGGGGGTTTGTACAGCGTCCTCCACCTGTCCCGCACCAGGAAGTCTGGCTGTAGCAGTTCAGGCCATTTAGATGCTTTTATTCCTTTTGGTGATTCTTGGTGTGTCATTTTCACTGAAGTGCAATATAAAGCTTTCTTAGACGCATCTTTAAAAAGATCAAGCTGGGGGGTCGTGAAGGATAAAATAGAGTCTGCAATTTCCCCATCTTCCTCATTTCTGATAGGTGAGATCTTGATGTCTGGGAAGTCTTGGTTATTTCTCATGTCCAGTGTTTGTCTCCGTGCAATCCAAGACCTGTAGCCACTTGGTAGCGCATCGGAGATCTCTTCTTTCAGTTTAAAAACAAGACGCAAGGACCTTAACCCCGTCAACTCTTGGAGTTCTTCAGTAGGTTTCCAGCCCCTCTCATTAAGAAGATGTCCAAGTTTGTAGACGCCATTCCTCATTAAGCGTCTCCGCACAGTCACGGAGGAGAGCAATCGGGTCTGGATCAACAGATTAAAAAACAACGGTTCCTCTGGAGTCCAATGTTCTTGCTCATCTATGTCTCGTTTCACTTTAAAAACAGTTCTCCATGTCTGCAGCATAAACTTATAAAACGGTGGAAGCTCTGACAGGCTTTTTTCCTCTAATTTCATTAAAAACAAGTGTTTGTCTAGACCAAGTCCTCCTGCCTGCTTCAGCAAAGCACTTGCTGTTTTGGCCCGTGTCACATCTTTATAAAGAAGTCTCTGCACAGACTGTAATCTGAAGGCTCAGATCCGACTCCTCAAATCCACCAAGCCTTGCCCGCCCTCCTGGACTGGAATATACAGGGCAGCTGCACGGATCCAGTGCTGTCCACTCCAGAAGAAGTTGACCAGTGTCCTTTGAATGTTTAAAATGAGTTCTTCAGGTGTCTCCATGACTGCAGTCCTGTGCCACAGCATCGATGCAGTGAGGTTGTTGATGACCAGGACTCTCCCCCTGTAAGACAGTTGTGGCAACAGCCACTTCCACTTTGTCAGTTTGGCAGACACCTTTTCCAGCAGACCCTCCCAATTTTTCTTTTGAAACTGTTCATTACCTAAAAAAACACCTAAAGCTTTAAAACCATCTTGTCTCCAGCGTAACCCACCCGGGAGTTGAGGAAACCCTGTGCCTTCCCACCCACCAACAATAAAACCTTCACTTTTGGACCAGTTGACTCTTGCAGAGGAAGCTCTTTCATACAAACCAAGAGTTTGATTTAAAATTGTGATGTCATCCTGATTTGAAATAAAAACAGTAATGTCATCTGCATATGCCGATAAAAATAACTTAAAATTGTCCTGTGAACTAGGAATTGCTATTCCATTGAGATTCTTCCTCAACCTGCACAACAAAGGTTCTATGACCAGGCTGTAGAGTTGTCCAGACAGTGGACATCCCTGCCGGATGCCTCTGGACACCAGGATCGGCTCACTCAAACCACCTCCTGCTTTCACCAGCACAGACACATTAAAATACAGCAAATTAATGTAAGATATAAAACTGTCACCAAATCCAAAACACTTTAAAACATTAAAAAGATATTCATGATCAACTCCATCAAAAGCTTTTTCTTGATCTAACGATAAAAACCCAAGATTTCCATGATAAAACTGATTAATGTCGATCATGTCTCTTAATAAAAACAGGTTGTCCGTAATTGATCTTTCAGGAATGCAGTATGAATGGTCCTTGTGAATCAACTGGTCTAAAACATTTTTCAGTCTGTTTGGTCAGCATTTGGAGAATATTTTGTAGTCCGAACACAGTAAGGATACAGGTCTCCAGTTCTTTAAAAATCCCAAGTCCCCCTTCTCTGGAAGGAGAGACAGGACGGCTCGTCGACAGCTTGTGGGAAGTGTTTTGTTCTTGATGCAGTCCAACAACACTTCATAAAAATCTGGTCCTATTATATCCCAGAATTGCTGATAACAATCCACAGATAAGCCATCAAACCCTGGAGAACGGCCAGTGTGTAGCTGACGCACTGCTTCCGTGAGTTCTTTAAAAGAGATTAAAGTGTCCAGTGCCTCTTTCTGCTGGTGCTGGAGCGGAGGCAGTTCCTCCAGCAGATCCTCAACGCTCGCAGCATCACAGCTCTCAGCGCTGAACAGCTGCTTATAGAAGTCTCTCGCTAGCTTCCTCCTTTCAGCTGGATTTGAAGTCACCGATCCATCTTGCCGACGGAGATGACACATTTGCTTCTGATGGACACTTTTTCTCTCTAGATTAAAAAAGAAAGCGCTTGGAGCGTCCATGTCCTTGACAGAGCAGAATCTGGCTCTTATCAACACTCCCTTTGCCTGCTCCTGCAAATAAGAGTTCAGTTCTTGTTTTTTTCTTTTTTAGATACAAGATTTCTTTCCATCGACTCAATGTCCTTCTGTAAAGTCCTTACTGTGTTTTTCACTATGGTTGATGTTTGGGAAGCATATTTCTGACAGAAAAGTCTTATGTTCACCTTTCCCACATCCCACCACTGACACAGACTTTCAAATGAAGACTTTTTCAAATTCCAGTTGCTCCAAAACACTTTAAAAGGTTCACAAAATAAAACATCATTTAAAAACTTAACATTTAAAAGCCAGTAATAATTAGACTTTTGTGTCTTCTTTATGTTTCAAACCAAAGTAATCATGTGGTGATCTGAAAAACCATTGGGAGAAATAGAAGCATCAATAACTCTATTACTCCACATTTCGTTCAAATAAAACCGGTCTAATCTTGCTCCAGAGACTCTATCATCACACACTTTCAGCCATGTGTATTGTCTCACACCCGTGTTTCTTGTTCTCCACACATCTATTAGCTGGAATTCATGAATAAAACTTAACAGGGTAGCAGCAGATTGACTGTGAGGCTCTTCACCATTTGGTCTACAATAAAATCAGTTGTGCAATTCCAGTCACCACTAGGGATGCACCGAATGTTCGGCAACCGAAATTATTCGGCCGAAAATAGCCAAAAAAACACTTTTCGGTGTGAATAAGTAAAAAGGCCGAATAAATTTTGCCAAACAATTACGTTTTTAATGACGCAATCAAATAACCCGCGTAGAGTGAGAGGCGCGCGCTTTATGCAGCAAACTTATCAGCAGTGTGGAAGCACTTTAAAAAGTGTCAGATAAAGAGACAAAAACGGCCGTTTGCAGACATTGTTCTGGATTTGGGAAAGCCGCTAGGTGATGGAGATGGTCAGGTGATGCACAGCGCAGTAGATGAAAACAGAGAGCAGAGAGTAAACGGGCTTGTACTACAGATGAGCCGCGCACAGTCTCGCTGTCTGACATGTTCGATGAGATCCTCCAAGAGAATAACCCATTTACAAGACAGAGGACAAGCTCGACTGCTCAACAGTTAGATGGGCAGTGTTTTGCCTGAACGCGTTCATTGAACGATAGTTCATGAATGAACTTGTTCATATTTTGGGCGAACGTGAAATGAACGTGCTGTATTAATGCCTGATGAACGTTACTGTCAACTCGTTCATTCTGGTGTCTGTGAACGGCACGCTCTCTCAGGTTAACTTCGTTCAATAGGGTACCAGATTTCTATAGAGCATTCCGGGCGAAAACCCGGCTAAAACACACCGTAAACGGGTCTTAATATGTAGCGGAAAAACACCCAATCTGGCAACACCAGCCACTAGTGTCGCACCGCCGTCCGCCGCATGCGTGACGCGTCATCAAAAAAAAAAAAAACAAAGAAAAAAAAAAAAAAAAGGCGACAGCAGCATGTAGCAAGAAGGCGTATGATCATTTAAAATAATTTTATGATGTTTATGACAAGGTCGGTGAGAATGGGAGACAAAGCATTAAAGCAACAATGGGGAAATGCTGTCCCTTCAATGCTAATGTAAACCCTGGTTGGATAAGGATTCAAAATTGGATATGAAGATGAAATCTGACACATAGCTTCATTGTTAAAACTGATAAAATAATTGCTGTCTGTGTTTCTATATGGGCTGTGGCAATAATTGTGAAAAAATAATAGCTTGCAGCAACATATGGAAAAAAAGAACTATGAACTCAATTTTGTAGTTTGAACTATGAACTGAACTAGTTCATTTTAAAATTTGTGAATTGAACTTTGAACTAGTTCATGTAGAAAGTGAACTTTCCCAACACTGTAGATGGGTATCTCTCAGAAGTCCCCATCCCCACGAGCAATAACCCTCTCGAATTTTGGAGGACCAATCAAGGCCGCTTTCCCGACCTGGTGCAGATGGCACGCGAAAAAAAAAAATAATTTAAGATTTTATTTATATTTTGGATTATGGTAACACTTTATAAGTTGTTTCTATTTTTAACATTAACAATGAAAAACCCTTATTAAAAGCATTTATTAATCTTAATGTTAACATTTACTAATACAGTATTAAAATAAAGTATCACATTTGTAATTTCTGAATTAAAAAGTATCAAAAGTTGTAGGCCTATTTGATAAAATTGTTAATGCACTTATACTAACATGAAATAAATATTTTTTTATTATCTTACATTAACGAAGATTAATAAATACCATAACAAATTTATTGCTCATTGTTAGTTAATGCAATAATGTTAACAAACATTGTAAAGTGATACTACCTATATTTTATATGTATTTTGTGAAAATTTAACTATTTTCAGTGTAGTAAAATAGTAGGCCTACACTGGGTTTCAACCATTTCATTATCTTGAAGACATTGTTCGTTTTGAAATGAGCAACTGTCAGAAAACTGCAATAAAATTTCCAACTATTCTGCAGGTACTTGTCTGCTCCATGCACACGCACCAACAGTGAGAGACTGTTTAGTGCTGCATCTCATGTCCATACCTGCAATTTAGAAGGACTGAAAAAGGTGACAGATTGGCAAAATAAATGGAAAAAATGCGAAACACTGCGTTCGGTATTCGGCCTTCGGCCAAGCATTTCATTATTATTCGGCTTCGGCCAAGAATTTCATTTCGGTGCATCCCTAGTCACCACCAATTACCAGACACACACTCTCATCATACTTCTGGACAGCATCTCTTAATTTCATAAAAAGATCCTTGCGTTCTGGACCGTTATTGGGAGCATATATATTTACCAGCACAAACACAGTTTCTTCGTATTCAATTTCTGTTAAAATGTTGATATTCATGTTTGCAGAGAATAAAATGGCAACTCCTGCACTGTTGTTTGTGCCATGGCTTAAAACAAACTTGCCTTCCCACCACATTCCCCACTCAATTTCATTGTCCTTGTTAGTGTGGGTTTCTTGTAAAAAAGAAACGTTAACCTTTTTAATTTTAATAAACTCAGAAACCGTTCCTAGTTTTCCCCGGTCTCGTCCACCGTTTATATTTAGAGATCCCACCCTTAAAACATCCATGTAGGAATATAAAAATAAAGAGGACAGAGACAGAAAGAGACAGTAAAAGTAAAGTTCACCACGTGATGTTTAAACATTTTGGTGTCTTTGGGAAACAACTTTATCTTTTCTCAATTTTGTTACCAGTTTCTTCAGTCTAAACCTCTTTTTCTTGTCTAAAGCCTCATAACTAACCGTTCCCTGAAATAACAGTACTGATGCTATTAACTTCTCAGGGTCTGGGAAAAAAATCAGTGACATCGAAAGCCTTGCCAAAAGTAGTGTCTAGAAAGTCATTTATTTCTTTTAGAGTGTACACGTCCCTTTCTATCTGCGAGCCCACATCAGAAACCTCAGAAAAAGTATCATCATCTTTCATTTCTGTCTCACAGTTTTCTTGACTCTTTGGTAGATCAACACTTTCCATTTCAGCATCTCCATGTTCACTCACATCGTTTTTCGTTACACTGTTTTCACCTGCTTCTGGTTCAGCACCAGCTTCCTCAGTATGACTGTCATTAATTACGCTTTCTGTCTGTTTTCCACTGTGATCCCCCCGCTCCTCCACAGCTGAAGGCAGTGCGTTCTCTGACGCGTTCTCCCCGACACCCGCGGCGCTCGGCCCGGCGTTCTCTGACGCGTTCTCCCCGACGCCCGTGGCACTCGGTCCGGCGTTCTCTGACGCGTTCTCCCCGACGCCCGCGGCACTCGGTCCGGCGTTCTCTGACGCGTTCTCCCCGACGCCCGCGGCACTCGGCCCGGCGTTCTCTGACGCGTTCTCCCCGCTAACACCAACCTTATGTGGGCACATTAATCGCTTATGGCTAACATCCCCACAATTAAAACACTTCATACTCCCAGTATTGGCATAAATCATGTAAGCCTTCCCCTCATGCATCACACTCGGCTCGTTCAGGAACATGAACACTTGTCTTCTGAAAGACATTACATGTTTTAACGACTCATTCTTACAGCCGAGTGGAAGCGCTTTCATTGCACTAGCGAATTTCCCGTAGCGTGAAAGTCCACGCTCAATCTCCTCGTTGGGAATGAATGGAGGCACGTTTGACACGGTTACTTTTGTGGTTGGAGCAACAAGCGGTGAAACAATAATAAATTCTCCACTTACCACAATCCCGTTTGTAATCAAACGGCCTACGTGCACCTCCTCCTTCACAAACACCACCACCGCTTTATTCATACGAGACGCAGATGTAATATTCTCGTATCCGATCTCCTCTCCTACCGCAATCAACACATCCTCCACCGCCACACCTGACGCAGGAACACCCCTGACGCAGGAACACCCCTGACGCAGGAACACCCCTGACGCAGGAACACACCTGACGCAGGAACACACCTGACGCAGGAACACACCTGACGCAGGAACACACCTGACGCCATGACGGAGGGAAACAGGTGGCGTCACCCTCATGGAGAGGGATGCCATCCCGATCCCAAACAAAACACAACTACACTCAAAAACAAAATCAAAAATAAACTATAATCTCCTTTACAAAATAATATTTTAGTTTTAGTAGAAAAACGAAAGATTAGTAATAGAAAAAACCAAAAAGTCGCCCTCTCCACGTGGGAACCCTCGGACACCCAACCCTCTCAGAGGGAGAGAGAGAGAGAGAGGGGGTAGAGAGAGAGAGAGAGAGAGAGTGGGAGAGGTAGAGAGAGAGAGAGGTAGAGAGAGAGAGGTAGAGAGAGAGAGAGAGAGAGAGAGAGAGAGATGTCGCACACTGTGTAAACTGTCAGCTGCAGATACTGAGGTATTAAGAACATATAAGAGATCATTTACAGTCAACTGATCACAGTGTGTGTGTGTGTTACTGTGTATGTGTGTGTGAGTGTATGTGTGTATGTGTGTGTGTGTGTCTGTAGATGATCTGTCTGTGTGTGTGTGTGTGTGTGTGTGCAGATACTGAGGTATTAAGAACATAGAAGTGTGTGTGTGTGTGTGTGTGTGTGTCTGTCTGTGTGTGTGTGTGTGTCTGCAGATACTGAGGTATTAAGAACATAGAAGAGATCATTAAAGCCCCTTTCACACTGCACGTCGGACCCGGTATATTTCCGGGACATTGTCGGGTCGCCTTCTGTATGAAAGCAACCACGTCCCGGGATTGATTACCGCATTGATCCCGGGTCGGGGACCTAGTAACATTGCGGGGTTCGACCCAGGACGAGTGCTGTGTGAACAAAAGCCAGATCTAATGCCGTGTCGAAGTGACTCTTTTACCGGATGTTTTGAAGGAAGATCAACGTTCGCGACGAAAACATATGTGCAAACTGTAATGAAGCAGAGATCAGTTAGTTCCTCACTTTCCACGCTGACGCAGAGATCGTTTGCTTGCTTCAGTGAAAGTATAACGTGCCTAGCGTTTTTGACTCGTACATTACACGTCACGCGCTGATGTCACGTGTCGTTACGGGATCTTCACGGGTTGTGTGTGAAAGCACGCACATATACCGGGTCATCACTGGCAGTGTGAAAGTGCAAAATCTAGCAACCGGGAACAATTGCAGGAACACTTTACCTGTGTATTTGCCGGAATGGCAGTGTGAAAGGGGCTTTAGTCAACTGATCACAATGTGTGTGTGTGTGTGTGTGTGTGTAGATGATCTGACTGTCTGTGTGTGTGTGTGTGTCTGTAGATGATGTCTCTGTGTGTGTGTGTTTGTAGATTATGTCTGTGTGTGTGTGAGTGTGTGTATGTGTGTCTGTAGATTATGTCTCTGTGTGTGTGTCTGTAGATGATCTGTGTGTGTCTGTAGATGATCTGTCTGTGTGTGTGTGTGTCTGTAGATGATCTGTCTGTGTGTGTGTGTCTGTAGATGCTGTCTCTGTTTGTGTGTGTGTGTTGGTTGTCTGACTGTGTGTCTGTAGATGATCTGTGTGTGTGTCTGTAGATGATGTCTCTGTGTGTGTGTGTGTGTGTGTGTGTGTTGGTTGTCTGACTGTGTGTCTGTAGATGATCTGTGTGTGTCTGTAGATGATCTGTCTCTGTGTGTGTGTGTGTGTGTGTGTGTGTGTCTGTAGTTGATCTGTCTCTGTGTGTGTGTGTCTGTAGTTGATCTGTCTCTGTGTGTGTGTGTCTGTAGATGATGTCTCTGTGTGTGTGTGTTTGTAGTTGATCTGTCTCTGTGTGTGTGTCTGTAGGTTGTCTGGCTGTATGGTGACAGAGGAAGGCTGTGGTTATTTGTCTTCAGCTCTGAGTTCAAACCCCTCACACCTGAGAGAGCTGGATCTGAGCTACAATCACCCAGGAGAATCAGGAGTCAAGCTGCTCAAACACAGACTGCAAGATCCAAACTATAAACTGCAGATACTCAAGTATGTCAAACACTAATACTGACGTACTGAACATGTGTGAATGATGCAGATCTACATTAAATTATGTTTTATTAACAACATTTGGGAGGAGCTTTGTCCGTCTCTTTGCAGTCAGCTAATCCTCCAAATCAGTCATTAGAGTCATCAGCGAGTCTGAGTCGTGCTCCAGATTCCACCGCTGCAAAACCTCTTTCTCCTCCCTCCTCTGTTCAGTCTTTTCCTCCATCTCTCTCTACATCTTTCTGTGTCCTGCAGCTCCTGTAACAGATGCTGGCGTGAGGCTGCCTCCACCAGCGGCTCAAGCCTGTGCTCCTCCTCCATTCCCTTCTTCACCTCTCTCTGTGTTCCTCCCATAGACTGTAGAAACACATGGACGTAGACCACACCCTTAATTATACAGAACTTTGAGTCTTAATATAATTTAAACGGATGAGTTATAAAACAATTCACCCCCTCACAGTTGTCATCAAGGGCAAAATTATCTATATAGACCAAACTCATTTTTTGCACTGGGCTGTAAACATGTTTTTTTCTGCTGTAAAGTTGGTGATTGTAACATGAGGAGTCTATGGGACTGACTCTCTTCTGCAGTCAGCCTCAAGCGGCCGGTCGATGAATTACAGTTTTAGTCTCTTCCTTGTTGTTTTCACGAGAGAGAGCGGGAGGTTGCTCCTCAACCACAACACTGTAAAAAAAAAAAAAAGTTGTGTCAACTTAAAAAAATATGGCAACTAAGCGCTTTTTTGAGTAGACTTAACAAACATGGACTAAAGTCCACCCAACAGGGGCGTGTCTAGAGGGAGGCTGGGGGAGACAGTGCCTCCCCTAGGATAAGCCCTGCCTCCCCGAGAAACAGACTGTCCCTCTGATGATAAATAAACATTTAAAAGTTGATTGTTTTGTGCATTTTTTTCCATCAGTAGCAGATAAGTCTGACCCATAGAAAATCCTGTTTGGCGCTGTTTGACAGTGCGCGCGCGCGCTTCAGGCTTACGGGCTCAGAAAAAGTGCATCATGTGAGAATAGAACGCCAATGAAATGTTTACCTGGCAGAGCCTTAGAGCAGTGGCGTGTCCACAAGGGTGGCACAAATGAGCTTTTCCACTCCAGTTGCCGTCCCAAAACAGCGTATAGGATCGAATTGCATTGCGCGGAACATCGTGATTTTGACTGAAACAGGGTTTTTTGAAAGTCTGAGAATTCTGCGACTTGCGACTGCAATTTCTGCCGAGGGTAGTATATTAATATTTTTGGTTGTGGACGATAAAAATGTCTCCACGATCTGCTTTTGAAGAAATATTGTTGTATTGTGCCGCAGCGCACATTCTATCAGCTGCAGTTCTGGCGCCACGGAATTAATATAATACACTAACATAAGTGTTAACTTAGCGGTACTCTCACAGGATACTGCACTTATTCACATTTTTTTTTAATCCTTACTGCTTATTTAAAAGTTTTATTTGTGTGTTTTTCTGACATTCGGTTTTTCTAAGCACAAAGCGCGACACGAAAACGAAAAAGCCCTTCAAACTGTGCCTGATTACTAAGTTATGTTCTGTTCTAATACTGTCGAAACAAGGTTTATGTATTGACTAAGTTGGATATGTCTATAATGAAAGTAAACAACTGAAAGAGGATGGATGGATGTATGCATGCATGTCTTAAAGGGACAGTAGGCAGTACATGCTGCCGTGTGAATTAAAGGGATAGTTCCCCCTAAAATTGAATTTCTGTCATTGTTTATACACTCACATGTTGTCCAAAACCTATATTAACTTATTTCTTGTGCTGAACACAAAAGAAGATATTTTGAAGAATCTGTGTAACCAAACGGTTTCTGGTTCACATTGACTTTGATAGTAACATACTCTGGAAGTCACTGTGAACCAGCAACTGTTTGGTTTTCTACCTTCAAAATAACGCTTATGTTTAGCAGAAGAAGGAAACTCATTCAGGTTTTTTTCTTCACTATTAAAATTGTTGGGTGAATTATTCCTTTAATGTTAATAAAACACAAAACCCACATAGAAAAATCACTCAATACTCTTGACTGAAAAAAAAAAAACTTTAATACAGTTGCTTTAGGTGTATATAGTGTTTTATTTTTATATTTGTTCATTATTATTTTTAATGCTCCTGCTAAATACATATCTTGTACCTGAAAATAAAACAGTTTGTTTGTATAATATCTGTATTTTTAATGTGTATCTTTGTTCTCATTTTTTAATAACTAAGATAGAATAATGACAAAGATTTTTATCTTCACCCATGCACTTTGGCCTAAATATCCCCCATACTTTTTCATATTTTGTTACCTTAAAATGCTTTATAATAGGGAAATTAGTTTGGCTATGATGCTCAAACAGCTTGCAAAATAGAAAAGCCAACATGACAAAGAATCAGGATAAAATCATGATTTCTAAAAAAAAAAAAAAAAAAAAACAGACTTCTTAGATTTTTATTATATCACCCACCCCTAGCTGAGGGAGAACAAACCCATACAGACTCCACAGCCCCGTAAAAAATAATAATTACATTTGCCTATGGCAAGCACCACTAATCATAAATAAAATTAAATAAACAAATAAAATAAAAATAAAACCATGTTTAAAAATAGTTATGTTGCCTCTGCTAATGACATCATAAACTCAATTCTTATAGTTTCACAAAAATAGCTTTTATTTCAACTCTTCTTACCCCCTGTAGCCTAATATGTTTTCTTTTATCTAGGCCTACATGTTTATATTTATTCATTTAGCAGACACTTTTATCCCAAGCCACTTACAACCAGAGAATACCATTCAAATACTGTTCTCATACTGTTCAAATGAGCATATGCATTTTTTTTTTACCTGGGGCCGCATTCACAAAGAAACTTAGAGGCTAACTGGCGAATTTATGGTAGCACCTACGTCTGGAACAGCTTAGAAGAAACAAATTAATTTACCTCTTGTCTATACAAACGTGACTTCAGATTCATTTTAAAAAAGCCTACTCGTGTAGCAAGTCTTCTCACAAGCAAACACCTGTCACTCATCATCAGGCAATCACCGTGATCTGTTCTATATATGAATCTGTGAATAATAATAATAATATCATCATCATATTATTAATGTTGACCGGGTTTAACCAACTTTTATGTGACAGCCCTATAGTCTAATAGGGGCCCTGTGCCTATCTCTGGGTTCCTGGCTTAGAAAAAGATATGCACTAAAACAGATTGTGTGTAGTATAGCTTAATCTTGCGCTCAATTTTTTCAGTTGTTTATGTTGCCCCCCCCAAAAAAGCCAAATGCCCCCCCAAACATGACATCCTGGTAACCCCTCTGCCACCCAACTTAAAATATGAACTTAATATCACAAGTTGTCACAACATAAATAGTCATGTTAACCTTAAAAATATCAGAACATTGCTCAAATATTGTTCACTGAACACGAGGCCTATTATCTATAAGCTTACACAATTTAAAAGTGAAAAGTGACTTTCAGCCAAGTGTGGTGACTTATACTCAGAATTCATGCTCTACATTTAAATGTAATTAATACATTTGATAAATGCTGTTCATTATATTTTGTGTGGAAATAATGATGCACTTTTAAAGCAGTAAAATAGTTTTCAACATTGATAATAATCAGAAATGTTTCTTGAGAGTCAAATAAATTGTAATGATTTCTTAAAGATCATGTGACACTGAAAACTGGAGTAATGATGAAGAAAATTATGCTTTTCATCACAGGAATAACATTACATTTTATAATATATATATATATATATTTTAATAATGAGTGCTGGGGGCGTGGCTTGTGGGCGTGGTCAACAACTATTGACTCAGTCTGATTATATGAGTGTCAACTTCTGAACCTGTGTTTGTGTGTTTATAGTGTGGATCATGGAGGAGAGAAGATGATGAGAGCAGGACCACGAAAGTGTAGGTCTACACACACACACACACACAGACACAACACAAACACACACACACACACACAGAGAAACACACACACACACACAGACACACACACACACACACTCACACACACACACACAGAGAAACACACACACACACACACACAGACACACACAGACACACACACACACACACACACAGACACACACACACACAGACACACACACACACACTCACACACTCTCTCTCTCTCTCTCTCTCTCTCTCTCTCTCTCTCTCTCTCTCTCTCTCTCTCTCTCTCACACACACACACACACACACACACACAGACAGACACACAGACAGACACACACACATACACACAGACACAGACACACTCACACACACACACACACACACACACACACACACACACTGTAAAGCAGAAAGTGTTTGTTTGTAATGAATGAAGCTGATCTAAGTTCAGTTCAGACTGAGAGAAAACTCCTGTTACAATCAGAAAATCTATCTCTTATTCACAGCAGCTCGACACTTCGCTGCTTAGAGAGAAACCACTGCTGAGTGCACTGGGTTTTCTCAGTTTATTTCTATTATCTTTGTGTTATCTTATTATTTTAGTGATTAGAATAAGTATGTTTTAGGCTAAATTAATTATTTAAGCCTCATATCCTCGCAAATCGTGAAAGGTTCTCAAATCAAGAGGACGTGAGAGGACTCTCTTTTGGTTATTTTCCCGCTTTAGCAAGTGAACAAATATTCATTGTTTTGTTTCTAAGCCGCTAATAAAAACCTGGTGGACTGAGTCATTTGTGTCTGATCTGGACAGATGATTTGAAGCGATGTCCTCGAGTGTGGATTCAGTTTAATCATGTAAACCTTTAGATTCACCCTCGGCTTGTGACAGCTGAAGAGGATCTTGTGCGATCGCATCTCTGATTACTCTTGAGAAACTGAAAGATGAAGTATAGGCTACAGAAGGACAAATATCCAAACTTGAAAAAGAAAGCCAGTGTTGATCTGTGTCTCCTGCAGGTGTACAGCTGTACTGTGTGTATCATGAGCGCTCAGACTGACCTGAGACCTGAGACACACAGACATTTCAGCAGTTATTATAGACCTGTGTGTGTCCCGTGTTTCTGTCACTGAACCAGTCATCACATTAATTATCACTTTATCACTCTTTTACATGACCAAGTCAATCTCTGAATAGAAATATCTAATCGTCTACAACAATTAATGTGTTGGGTATTTTACTAATGGGAATACAACAAATTCATGACAATGTTTTTCATTCAAACTTTATAGTGAAAAGTACTTTAAAAGCATCTGGAATGCAATCAAGTAATTTTAAAGCAGTTTTTAAAGCATTTGCTGAATGGATTAAAAAAAGAGACAATTCTCTGTCTGTCGCTAACAGCTTTGATACGATCACGACGTGAAGAGGAGTCAATTATTGCACTTATACTACAGTTACCACACCTCAAGACATCGATCAGATGATTTATTTAAAGAGATTCGTCTGGTTTTTGTTCTTAAATCACTATTGTGAGTGTGATGATTTACTGCTCAAGAAACAATTATTATTATCAATATAGAAAACAGTTGTGCTGCTTCAAAGCCATGAAATATTACCATTCAAAATACAATTATAAAAAATAAAAATAAAATTATTCCAAAAATAAAAAAAAATATATAATAATAATAACAATAATACTTTTATTCACCAAGAACAAATGAAATAGCTCAAAGGTGACAGTAAAGACATCTTGATCCTCTCGTGAGCAGCGTTTTGAGCTCAGATAAGATAACGGTCGTTTACTCAGAATTCAGACATCACTACAGAATGTGTGACAGCTGATCTAGTGCACTATATAGTGTATAGGGAGCGCTTTCAGACACAGCTCTAGTCAAAGCTGTAAACACACAGACATCTTCAGTGTTGTGTTGTTCTTGATGTTTCTCTCTTCTTGTGTTCAGATGCCTGTGTTCTCACACTGGATCCAAACACAGCAAACACTGAACTCGTTCTGTCTGATGAGAACAAGAAGATCACAGGTGTGAAAGATCATCAGCCGTATCCTGATCATCCAGAGAGATTTGATGAGGAACCTCAGGTTCTGAGTGTTGAGAGTCTGACTGGACGCTGTTACTGGGAGACTGAATGGAGCGGATATAGAGCTGTAATATCAGTGTCATATAAAGGAATCAGCAGGAAAGGAGGAAGGAGAGATGACTGTGTGTTTGGATTCAATGACAAATCCTGGAGTCTGCTCTGCTCTAATAACAGTTTCTCTGTCTATCAAAATAATAACAGAACCGATATTCCTGCTGTCCCTTCATCCTGTAAGAGAGTAGGAGTGTATGTGGACGTGTCGGCCGGCTCTCTGTCCTTCTACAGCGTCTCTGACACACACACACACTTACACACACACACACTCACACACACACACACACTCATCACCACATTCACTGAACCCCTCTACGCTGGATTTAGGCTTTATTATCCTGATTCCTCCGTGTCTCTGTGTGATATTAAATGATAGAGAGACTCTTTCTGAAGTTCACATGCACACAAACTCATCTAATCTCACATCACTACATTTCTATTCATTTTTAATTAGTTTTTCATCATCATACAGAAGTTATGAATCTAGATCAGACTCTCATACTGTTCCGAATCTTTAATAAACAGAGTAATATGTGTGCTTTAATATTTCTATTGTAAACTGCTCATCAAATGTAATAAAAGTCCATGAGTGACTCATTTGATCCTGAACTGGTTTCTGAATCCTGATGTGAACTGATGACAGTATGAATAATCATGAATGTGATTGAGATCAGAGGCTGAATTGACTCCGAATGAATCCGTCTCCTGATCGTCTGCTTTATTTTTCTGTCAGCGCTGATTTAACACTCGATTCACTAAATGAATTGTGTCCAAACACTCACACACTGAAAAAAATAATAAGTAAATTAACTAAATTAAGTTTTTGCACAAGCATTTTTCAAGTAAATTTAACACATTTGGAAATTAAGTTAAGTAAAAATAAAAAAACTAATAAGTACATGTAACTTGACCTGTTAAATTTTATTGAGTAAATTTAAATTAAAGCATTTAGCAGACACTTTTATCCAAAGCGTCTTACAGTGCATTCAGGCTGACAATCTTCACCTATCATGTGTTCCCGGGGAATCGAACACAAAACCTTACGCTTGCTAATGCAATATTCTTCCACTGAGCTACAGGAACACTTCAAGAATTTGTGAAAAATAAGTGAAAATTTCACTTACAAATCTGATATAATTTAGTAAAATCAGTTGTTCTTTTAAATATTTTGGAAAAGTTTTTACACTAATAAAAAACCCGAGATTCTAGAAATTTCTAAATGTAAAATAATTTTTTTCAAAACAGTTTTATCAAATGAGGGTAAATAAGTCTCTCACTTCTGTCCCTTTAAACCAGTTTACAGCAAAGACAGCACGAAGGACTGGATGCACATGATAAATATTCTGCTATTAAGAAAACAGACTAAAGAAATAGCACTGTAAAACCCGATAAGTAAACTTTACTCAAACCGTTTGAGTAAACAGATTGCCTTGATTTAAACCATGTCAGTTTTAAAACTTTGCAATTAAGTAATTAAGTGATTAACTAAGTGCTGATTGAGAATTAGTGATGAACAGCTGCTGTTAACAAACAGAATCACTGAAGAAAAGAGAAACACAAGAACTACTACAACTGACTTCAGACACAGACTTAGATGAAATCAACTGAAATAAAATACATGAAATCTCTCAAGATCTGATTAAACAACCCACAAACAGCATCAGCAGCTCCACTTATTAATAACCAGACTGACTTTATTTCTGTCAGACGTCTACAGAAGATCTTATTGAGAATGAACTAAGGTTTAGATGTTGATTTATTGTTTCATTTGAAGTAACCATGTGTGACCGGTCTGTATCTTCTCTCTCTGCGTTGTGTTGATATTTTAACCAGACCGGACAACAAGATTCTTTGGACCACTTTTTATTCTGAATTAATAAAAAGGAAAATGTATGAAAACAAAAGTCAATCCGTGGCCTTTCTCCACAATTTCAACGTTGATCTTTCCCCAGCTGCACTTACCGCCAACTGCCATCATATTACAATTATTAAATGAACTGCATATGATTAAATCAACAATATTTAACATTTTTCTCAATGTAAAACATTTTACATGAATTCAAAACAACAATATTAACAGAAACATGGATAGAAAACATTTCAAATAACATCCCAGATGAAAGAAAAATTCCCATAATTGAGAAAAAAAAAATATATATATAAATATAAAATAATTGATAATAACAAAGGGAGGGATTTTGTGTGAAATTAATAAATTAATATAACACCGGTTACATTTACCTCCCCTAATTTCACCAAAATTCTGCATGTGCACAAAGAGGATTTCCTAAAGAGTCACAATGCAAAAACTCAGTTACAGCAATGACAGCCATCTGTCTTGACAGATACAGAGAAATTTGAGGGTGATCAGTCCCCAAAACCTCTTAGTTAAGTATGTTGCCAAGTACACCATACCACACGTAATCTTTGCAAAAAAAATCCTCATTCACATTATTCATATATTACACTTAATAGCAATCTACCCAAAAAAAAAAAAAAAAAAAAGAAAGAAAGTAAACTTCCTTCTCAATCACAAAAATTAGAATAGGCTTAAAAGTGACTGAGACTTTTTCTGGAACCTGTCTGACAGGTTTGCCATTTTAAATGGTTTTTGGGCCATGGTCTCAATCAGACGGTTGACTTTTTTTACAACTCTACCAGCCCGTGTAGTAATTGTGCCTTGGGCTTGTTCAGGACCTCACATTGACACATCATCACAGACCGGCAAATCGGAGTCAGTAATACCTGAATTGGTAAAGTCAACTGTTGTCGATACATTGTCACAATCAGAAGTTCCTGCTCTCAGTGTTTTATCAGAGAGCATCTGGTGTTGACTGTCTGGAACGGAATTAACACAGTGAGTGCCATCACTCTCATCCTCTTCCGTTTCCATTTGTACATCAAGAGATTGTGAACTCCTTGAGACATCCTCATTTAATACTAATGAATGTGTTCTGTTTTCAGGATCTTCGTCCTCCAAGGAATCAGTGGAATTTGTTGATCCGCTCTCACAATCAGAATCGTTTGAGCAATCAGCAACTGTAGATCCACATGTTTCATCCTCAGGACATGTCACTGGTAAGAAACTGATGTCTAAGAGCATATTCCGATGTACCACTTTGGTGTGTCCTTTGTCATCCTTCACTTTGTATATGCGTGTCCGAGGGTCATTATCCACAATGGTGTACACAGTAGATTCCCATCTATCTGCCAACTTTCTTTTCCCTCTTTCTCCTTTATTGGCAATGAGCACTCTATCCCCATTGTTCAAATGTACTCCCTTCATCTTGCGGTTATAAATCTTCGTCTGTTTCCTCTGCTCCTGTACAGCATGTTTTTGGGCAATTTCAGCTGCTTTGTGAAGATGAGACATTAAAGTTGCAACATAGCTGCTGTAGTCAACAATCACAGGATCCTTTGATACTTGCTTGAACATTACGTCCACAGGTAAGCGTGGGACACGTCCAAACATGAGTTGGAAAGGTGCGTAACCCGTTGTCTCATGTATTGTCGAGTTGTACGCGAAGGTCAGAGTCTGAATCTGTTGTGGCCACTTATCCTTAGATCTCAAGGGCAAGGAGCGAAGCATATTTCCTAAAGTTCGGTTGAACCGCTCCGTGATACCATTTCCCATAGGATGATAGGCAGTCGTGCGAGATTTGGAGACCCCAGAAAGTGTTAGCAATTCAGCAATGAGCTTACTCTCAAAGTTTGTACCTTGATCCGTGTGGATCCGCTCAGGGAAACCATATACACAGAACACATGGTCCCATAACTTCCGAGCAACTTGCTTAGCCGTCTGGTTGATGCAAGGAAAGGCGTGTGCAAGTTTAGTGAAATGATCCGTGAGGACCAACACATCCACTGAATGCTGTTTGCTATCTTCTGCAGTCCAAAAGTCAAGACAAACCAACTCCATAGGTGCAGAAGTTTGAATGCTTTCCAGTGGAGCTCGAGCAGCTGGCTCAGGTGTTTTGGCCAGAATACACCTCTTGCAACACTTCACATATTCTCTGATCTCATGCTCCATCTTGGGCCAGAAGAAGCGCTGTCTCGCCAAATGAATTGTTCTAGCCTGTCCTTGGTGACCAGCAAGATCGTGAAGACCATGTAAGGCTTTTTCTACCATGTTCTGAGGCAGAACATACTGATGTCTTCTCTGTCTGCTTATTGGGTCCTTAGTTACCCTGTACAGAATCCCATCACACATATATAGACGATCCCATTGCTTGACAAGAGCCAACGTTCTGTAGTCGAGCTTCTCTCTCTCTCGTTTTGAAGGGCGTCTTTTACGAAGTACAAAAGGGAGAACCTTGGAAATGGTAAGGTCAAGCTCTTGACTTCTCCCCAACTCATCATGAGAGAACACAGGCAGAGGTTGTTCACTCTGGTCAGTGGCAGCAACCTGTTGAACTAACTGCACCAACTGAACTGCTCGCGTCACCGCCGCTGTTTCCCAGTCATCTTGGGCTTGGCAAAGAGTCTTAACTGCTGCTGGATCACACGACTGCATGTGACAGCTTGACTGACATCCAATCTGATCACTTATCTTGTGGCACTCAACCTTCAGACGAAACACATCCTGGATTCCTTCTTTTTCTACAACATCAGCTTCAGTAAGTAAGCGACTGTAACTCATTCATGAGCCTATGACTAATTGACCTTGCAAATGGATCTCTGCTTAAGGTATCAGCCACAATGTTCTTAACTCCTGCAATGTGTTTTATGTCAAAAAATAGGGGGCTAATTTTGAAACCCACCTTTGTTCACAGGAATCGAGTTTTGGCTTAGTCATAATGTGCGTAAGTGGTTTGTTGTCAGTCCAAACTGTGAAGTTGTGCCCCTTAAGCCAGTGGCTGAACTTTTCGCACACACTCCACTTCAAAGCCAAAAACTCGAGCCTGTGCGCAGGGTACTTCTTCTGTGATGCAGTCAGAGTTTTACTGGCAAAGGCAATTGGCCGAGCTATTTCTTCCCCAGCTGGAACTTGGGATAGCACAGCACCTAACCCATCCAGAGATGCGTCAATTGAAAGAATCAAAGGCCTAGAGAAGTCAGGATGTGCAAGCACAGCACAGTTCAACAACTTCTGCTTAAGTGTATTGAAAGCAATATCGCACTCCTCCGTCCAATCACCTGGATTCAGCTTTCTAAACGAGCCAACAGACTTCCTTACTTTCTCTTTACCTCTTCTCTTCTGACCCTCAGTTAAAGCAAAGAGAGGCTTGGCAATCGAAGAACAATTAGGAATAAAGTGTTGATAGTAGAAAATCATTCCTAAAAATGACTTGATTCTACGTGCTGATGGAGTGCAACCATCATCCTCCATAAGATGCAACTTGGACATTTTGGATATAACATCCACCTTTGTGAAGTCCACAGAAACACCATGGCCAGAAATAACATGACCCAAGAACTTCACTGAATCACACATAAAATGACACTTTTTGGGACTTAGTTTAAGGTGATATAACCTAAGCCGCTGAAAAACCGTTTCAAGCCTGCTCAAAGCCTCTTGCTCCGTGGGTGCAAACACAAGTAGATCATCTAAATAGCAGAGCAAGCTACTGAAATTCATATCCCCAAAAATGCTAAGCATCATCCACATGAATGAAGCGGGACTGTTGCACAAGCCTTGTGGCATGCGGTTATACTCATGTAGTCCCATAGGAGAGATGAAAGCAGTGTATTTTTTGTCTTGTTCATGCATGGGTAAATTGTAGAATCCGGAGGTTAAGTCCAGGGTACTGAAGTAATTGTTACCGCCTAATGCAGCAAGGCAGTCGGACTGATGAGGGAGCGGATGAGTATCTTTGAGTGTTCTAGCATTAAGCCACCTGAAGTCTGTACAGATGCGGAGGCTTCCATCTTTTTTCCACACAAGCACCAAGGGTGATGCATATTCGCTTACCGATTTTCTAATAATCCCTTGCTCCTCCATTTCCGTTGGTAATGCGCAGGAGGGATCCTCCGATATGGTAACCGGAAAGGCCTCTCATCTGTAAGCCGAATACGGTGTTCAAACTCCTTAGCCTCTCCACAGTCTAAGGGATGCTTGGAAAACACATCATTGTAATTCACCAATAACTGTAAAAGTTTCTCCTTGGATGCATCAGTGACTTTGCAGTGATCAATGTCAATTTCACTCAACCCAACATCTTGCAGTCTCAAATTTAAAGCATAATTTGTAGTAGCTCGCATCTCTGGGCTAACCTCCTTTACCTGTCCAATCCCCTGCAAGACTGGAAAATCTTCTGCAGCCAGACAAGGTGAAACATCTGCCAATTTCCGATTCTTTCTTAGTGTAACGGGTTGGTCTGACAAATTGGTTATTTTCATTGGGACCCACCTATTACCCCACATAGATGTTATCACACGTGCTACCATGATGTTTCTTGGCATGGTCTTGGAAGAAGTTGGTTCAATGAGAATGGTGCTCCCAAGGGACAATGGAGTGTTGCTAGGCAGTCTTCCCCACACTAAATGTTCTTGTCTAGCAGCAAGAGTGTCAGCATGATGGAGCTTTACGGTTCCGATTTTGCTAGGGATCTCATCATGTCGCCAGCGTGTGAGATTTGACATCACATCCAGAAAGTGTTCACCATCCGGTGATAACTGTGTAGCACTTTGCGATATAAATTCCCAATACTCATCTGTGTTCTTTATTTGATTCACAATGTGCTTGATCAAGTTGGTGCCAAGAATTAAATCATCATGTTAACCTGGAACAACGAGAACTGGAACTTGACAGTTGATACCATACACTTTCATGTTAACTTCGTACAAACATTTTGGCTGTGCGGTCCTACCCCCAACACCGACAAGAATGATATTCTGAGGTAGTGATTTTTTGTCCAGAACGACATTTTCAGCCAACAACTTTTGTTCAGCTGTCTCACTGAGGGTACATGACATGGATCCAGTGTCAAGCATTCCTCTCATGTGAAATTGGTCATTTACCATCACAGAAGTATAGAAAAGATCATCAAAAGCCTTTACTTTCTGCATATTTTGTGCGTATATCACGCAAGTACCATCAGATGCTGTGTGGCATGCATTCTCATACTGCTGTTCCAGATCACTTATGAGGGTTTGATCATCACCCACACATCCCCTCTCCAAATGTGGGTCTAATGGTTTAAAGGACCAGCTCCTTGTAGTGAGTAGTTCACCTCCAGACTGTTGTGACTACTCCACTTTGGGCACTCCCTTTTTCTGTGTCCATGTTCAAAACAAAACAAGCATAAACCATCTCTTCTACAGTGTGCAACCGTAGAATGGTCTGTGCCTCTGCAAACTTTGCAAAATGTCCTGCTCACATTTCCATGTCTAAACGAATTTACAGGTGAAGAAGGGCTTTGCATGTTTTGTTTCAGCACACAATCAAGTAAATTGATAAGGGACTGAGTGCAGCTGTCACTTGCCTGAACTGACGGTGTAACTGGTAACCCACCTTGATCTGCTGACACTTTCAGCTCATTCCCAGATGTTCTATCATCTAAATTCGGCATTAGGGCATTGGCAGCTACAGTTTTCACAAAGGCAGGACGGTTAGACTGTGCCTTCATTTGTGCTCTTTTCTCAGCTTGGTATTCGTCAAGACGTTCTTGTATTTCAGCTGCCGTCCACCTGTCAGCAGACTTGAATTTCAAAATAGCAGAAAGAGATTGGTCAGGGCAATGTTTAACAAACATTTGTGTCACCTCACGGGTAGGATCTTCAATACTTCTGCCCTGTCTTCTCAAACCCTCGTCAGCAACATCAACAGCTTTATTAAGCCGAATCCAATACTCCATTGCATTCTCTCCTGCTACAGGTAAAGTGCCATAAAAGTCAGCAAGTGGCATAGATGAATATGTCAATTCACTGAAGTGATGTTTGAGTATGTCTATGACAATCCTTGGGTTTGTTTTAGGCTTCAGTGATGGATTGCTGCGTAGTGCTATCTTGATTACATCTTTAGCTCTCCCCATTAAGTTTGACATGATCTCGTCCGCTTGTTCAGCTAAAGGAACACCTTTCTTCCTCAAATAAACATCCATGAGTTCTTCCCATTCGTGTACTGATAATTTGTCAGATCCATCCCCTCTGAAACAGGAAGGTACCTTGACATCAGGCTTCATCACTAACTTCATACCAGTCAAATTTAGAGGAGGTGCCTCCATGAGAACCTGGCTCGTCCCTAGGCTCTGTGTTTTATCAGTACACTCGTTTTTTGCATTGTCTTTTTTCAGCTGATCAGATATTGACTGCCCTATTTGTTGTGCAAGCTGGGTGATTAAACTACTCAAATCAGCACTACTAGTACTGCCTGATGCAACACCTTCACACTTTTCTGATTCAGTCGTATGTACTCTAACAGGATTACGGGTAGAACAGAAATCAGGAGAACCAATATTAACTGTCCTTCTTAGTGGTGTCTGTTCAAGTTCACCAAAGATACGTCCCCTGGCAAAACCCAATTCAAACCCATCAATAGAGGAGTAACTTGTCTCCTCACTATTTTGTGACATCTTGAATATTACAAATCAACAAAAGTAAATTAGAACAGAAGATAACCACAGGAAAAAAAACTGTGTAGATAGCTCAAAAATAATACACAATCAAACAAAAATTGTATCACAAATTCAAAGCTTACTACTACTTTTTTTCCTCTCTTACGAGAATATGAACTATCAACCTTTTTCTGAATTATGTACGGTCTAATGTCCAACCTTTTTTCTTTGACACAGGTACAGTCATAATTCGGGCGCTCCAGAATGCAGCAAACCCCGTCGACCAAGCTGACGTTGATCAAAGAAGATCCACGATGACTTGCATCAAGGAAAAGTCATGGCACCATTGTGACCGGTCTGTATCTTCTCTCTCTGCGTTGTGTTGATATTTTAACCAGACCGGACAACAAGATTCTTTGGACCACTTTTTATTCTGAATTAATAAAAAGGAAAATGTATGAAAACAAAAGTCAATCCGTGGCCTTTCTCCACAATTTCAACGTTGATCTTTCCCCAGCTGCGCTTACCGCCAACTGCCATCATATTACAATTATTAAATGAACTGCATATGATTAAATCAACAATATTTAACATTTTTCTCAATGTAAAACATTTTACATGAATTCAAAACAACAATATTAACAGAAACATGGATAGAAAACATTTCAAATAACATCCCAGATGAAAGAAAAATTCCCATAATTGAGAAAAAAATAAATATATAAATATAAAATAATTGATAATAACAAAGGGAGGGATTTTGTGTGAAATTAATAAATTAATATAACACCGGTTACACATGTTAGAGATCAGTGTCTGCTTTAGTTGTGCTCTTGACCCTTGATTTCTGTCTTAGTCTTTTCTCTGGCTGTTATAACCGTGTGTTTCTGAAACACATTTGTTATAACTCAAAAGCCCAGAAGAAATGCCATCAGGTGTTAACCTGTACCTAGATGTAGGTTGTTATACTTTATATTGGTGATGATAATTATTCATTATTATTCACAATTATTACACAGTATGGAGTCGTTCATTTGTTATATTCAACTAATCAGAGGTTTATATTAAATTTACATAATCAAATCTTAATATATTCCGCGCTCAAGCACATGCTTTAAGTTTGCCACAAAGTACATGCAGAAGTAGCCTAACAAGTAATGAGACATTTTAATTATTTATTAATAAACAAATGTTTTCTTGTCTGCTGCAAGATGAAATTCACAGTGCTGGCTTTCTCCGACAGAGAAATGCAACATTCACAGATTGTTGAATGTTGAATATTAATGCGCCCTGTCATTAATGCGAATTAATAATTTTTTTCACAAATACTTGCATATGAATATTAATTCACAAAATAAATAAGAATAAAAGCTGCACATCTACCATCACACGTGCAGTGGAAATCTTGTACATATTTTACACACCTGCATTTTTTTTTTTTTTCATTAAATAATATGAAAGCAAGTAGGGCTGGGTGATAAATCGATTTTATCAATTAACTCTGATTTGTAATTTACATCGGTTGTTTGAATGAAAATCAGTTTTATTTTTAGCATCCACCGACGCACCACTCAGTTCTCCCGTAGTTCAGAGTGGACTCCTCCCCCGAGTCTGACAGAGACACGCCGCCGAGCAGAGGATGAGCTGAGCGGTGTGATTCTGACTGGAGCCTCCATCACGAGTATCATTCATGCCAACAGCCCGAATATAACTGCATATTCAGCAAGAATTCATGTTAAACATATTTAGCTATGGCTTGATCAGGTTATAATGACTGCAATAGTCGAGCGGGATGTTAAAGGCTATATGAGTTTGTCTGTTTCTTTCACTGATTATTTTCGGGTTAAAGCATGATTTACAGTGCTACTACATTATCAGTAGGCTATTTGATTTTGAAATTGATTTTGAAATCTTGAAGAAATTAATTGATCTGTTCAGATAAAATTACTGACAAAAATGTAGGGTGAATACTGGTAAAGTGGGACAGTTAAGCTTAATAATTTATATCTTTACATGGATATGTTTTTTTTTACTAAAAATCAACACTGAGCTCATCAGTAGCAAGTATGTGATAAAAAAAAAATAAAAAAAATCCTGTGGCTATGACATCACTTCCGGGGTGTGGCACATCATATTTAACAACCTTGCAGTGAACTGTGATGGTAAGTAAAATAGCATTCTGAGGTAAATAATGTTAAGGTTATAAAAATAAAACAACTCATGGATCATTTGTAATTGTTACATATTTTGTTATAGGATGTAATGGTGAACCAGAATTTTTAAATCTCACATTCATATTAATCTTCTCTGGGGTTTTTTTATGCGATTTTGACACTGTCCCAGTTTGCCAATAGCATATTGTTAAATTGGGACAGGGTATTACTGGCAAACTGGGACAGATATTCAAGTCATTCTAATGGAGGAACTGAGTTACCTTTTTATATGTCCCTCATACATTTAGTTAGTTAGCTAGATATTTCAACAAAGACTGACTTAAACTACGCCAGCTCTCATGCATTCACCGTGAGACACACGCAATTAACACTTTAAAAAAAAAACAAAAAAAAAAACAAGAAAGATGGAGGGTACAAGCTCGGATGGCCAGGATATTTGCAATATTTGCCAAATTTGGTGATGCAAATGATCCCAAGGAGACAGAGGACTGGATCATGTGCATTGTTTGCGAGGACTGGTTCCATGAGACGTGTGGCGAGGAGAATGGCCGAATGAAGACGGGCTGTATTGGCTGTATTGACGTGTAGATTAACCTACCATACAGAAATTAAATTAAGCCTGTGTGCAATCAGTTCATTCCTACAAGAAGAGATGTTAATGAAGGTTATTTCATTTTTATTTTTTTTATTTGTATAAATTAAATTGAACCCAATATAAAATGTTGTGGGCAGGGGGTGGGTTGAATTTGTTGTACCTGCACCCCTTCTTAAAAAAAAGTGATGTTTGTATTATTGTTGTTGTTGTTTATATTGTTGTTTATATTGTCATTGTGTATTTAATTTATAAGGCCTACACTTGAATAACAACTGAATATGTTTTAAGTGTCCCAGTTTTCCAAAAAAGGTGTCCCAGTTTGACAGTAGCGCCTTGAAAAATGTGGTGTGGGGTCATTGTGTGTTTGAGGAAGAGTCATCCATCCTGTGTTTAATGTTTCTTTCTGTTTTATTGTGTATAGTATAGTAGAATAGTATCATATGAGCGGCTAAGACATTTGGATCATAATAAAAAAGTATACAGAATATAAATTATCAGAAAGTGTCCCACTTTACCAGTATTTACCCAACTGTTATTTTCCTCACAAACAAAATTTGCACAGCTGATGGGCTTGTATTAACAAAAAATTAATAATAATAAAAAATAATGTATAATAAAAAATAATAATAAAATAAAAGTCTTTCCAGCATTAAGGTAATAACATCACAGTTTTTTATCATCTTGTCTCAGTTATAAGTTTATAACTATATTCAAACTTGTTTTGAATGTCTTTGTCATTTGAATATTGATTTTAAAATCGATTTAAATCATAAATCGGATTTTTTTTTAGGCCATATGCTATCGCCCAGCACTAAAAGCAAGTAAAGAAGGTTCCCTTTAAAATCACTTATGTTGTCAGTTAATGAAGCTCTTTTTTACATTGTGTGTGTATTTTGTTGATTATAATGAGAGAACTTTAATCGTGAGGACGTTTTATTAATCCGTCCATTCTTTAGAGTTTCAAAGATTTAATCGTGCAGGTTTAATTTGATTCGTTTCTTGTTTTAGGCTAATTAGGCATAAATAATGTGAACAAAATTATACAGTGCTTCATGTTTTTTCCCCAATAACGAATAACAAAAATGCATGTTGTTTTATTAAAGGAAAAAATATATTTATATTGAAAATATAAATTAAAATATAGGCATAATATATGAAAATATTGACATTTTGCATATTTATCCATGAAGCCAACCCCGAAAATGTGCAGTGATGCGCTTGTTTGATAACTTGTGGTTAAAGCGCCACTCAGTGGTCAAAAGCTGCAAATGCACTTTATACCACTTTATACTTTATACCTTTATACCATTATATTGAAGTAATCTTTCACAGAAGGTTGAAATCCCTTCCATTAACTTTTTGTGGGCTGAACAGCAGCGTGGCCTTCTCCAGCAGCACGTACTCTCCCTTTGACCCTTCGGTACCAAGGTCAGTGAATTTGCGCTGGGGCTTTGGGAAGGTTACGATCTTAAGCGTAGCTTTTGTGGCACACCACATCTTGCCGACAATTGCAGCGTCACAGGGTTGTGACGGTGTTCAGTTTGTGGCGTTTTCCATAGGACCCCATATGTCGTTCGACATAACTCGTAGTGACCGACAGGCATGCGCGTAATTTGCAGGGGGGTTAGGGGGGTCATGACCCCCCCAAAAATCAGATCCAACTAATATAACCCCCTCAATATCATCAAACCATTCAGATTAAAATAATATGAAATATTCAGAATTAATATTTTTGTTCGTTTTCTTTATTAATTTCATTTGCCAGCAAGAAAGATAGTATCATATTTTAAATAATCTGTAATGTACCCCCCTCCCCCCGCACCGACTACTTGGTATTACCCAACCGGCTTTCTCTACCAAGTTTGTTCACTATTTTGCGCTTTATGGTTTCCATGGAGACGAATCATTCATTGCTTGTCAGCGCTGATGACTGATGATCTGCTTTTATTTCCTTTTTTATTCTAATTTCACAAATTTGTTAGCTATAGCAGGATATATCTGATATTCCGATTGTCAAATATGTGCAAGTGGATGTGTTTTGTTGTTTAAACACCTGTATAATGATCGCGTTAATTGAGTTGTATGCGCAACGTATAGGTATCTATCTTATTAAAATACCTAAAAAATTACGTAACGTTAAATTATTTTAAAGAATTTACCACCTCCGGTTCAATTTGAGATGATTATAATATATATATATTTTTTTTTTTTTTTGCATGGAGTTTGCAAAGTGACAAAATGAATCAAAGCACAACTAAGGTTAACGTCAGTCCACACTTGTATTTTCTCAGTTTCTGAATTTGATGTTATCAGAGGTTAAATGCAAACACAATTATTATTATTTTTTTAATCTACTTTTGAGTCTTATTTCATGCAAAGTGATAATATAATTGCACTTTCATTTTCTCTATTTGAAAGTTTTGAATGCTGTTATTTTTGTTTTTGTTATTATGCTGTTTTGTTGACTGGAGTTGGCTGGCTAGATGTTGGTTTGCCAGTGTCCTGTGAGGTAAAGCCAGAGGGTGCCAGGGACTGTGTAGAACCAATGTCACTGAATTGTAACTTAAGTTGCTGTTTGCTCCAATACAGTCACCCGTTTGTTTTGTTGTTGTTGTTTTGTTTTGTTTTGTTTTTTTTTTGGGGGGGGGTGCATAATTAAATTATGCAAATTAGCATGTTACCTTTTACACAAGAAAATTATTCAATAAATTAATGAATTAATAAATATGCCTCAAGTTTGACCCTCCCAATGGTAGACCCAAAGTTACGCCCTTGCCGACAGGTAGGGAACGTCTCAGTTACGTTATGTCCCCATGCCACAACCTTGAACCGGTCGCTGTTGCCGGGACACGTTCTCGGCTCCTCAGCGTAAAACCTAATGCGTGGATGCACCTGTCGCCCTATTTATACCCGTTGGCAGGGGGAGTGGCTCAGGTATGTTAAATCCACTAAAAACTTAAACTCAGAGATGATTGGCTTCCCAAGTGAGACCCCATATGTCTTTCAACATAACGTCTCTGTTCCCTCCATCAGGGAACCAGGGTTATGTACTTAACCGAGACGTTTACTAATGGACTATTCGCAGAGCCGGATTAAATAAATGGACTACACTAGGCATGCTGCATTTTTTGTGCCCCCCTCCATCGATGTTATTTATGAATTGAAATCTGAAACTTACCAAAGTTAATTCACATTTTACATAGCCTAGTCTTTGGTTACAAATTGGTTGTGTTGTATATTAAACAGTCTATCAGACTATTTGTTGATATTCATTATTTATACGCCATTACAAGGCTCTATTAAATGCTATTAAATTATAGGGAAGTTGTGGCCTAATAGGCGCCGCAGCATAAATGGCTGCCCACTGCTCCGGGTGTGTGTGTGTGTGTGTGTGTGTGTGTGTGTGTGTGTTCACTGCTGTGTGTGTGCACTTCGGATGGGTTAAATGCAGAGCACAAATTCTGAGTATGGGTCACCATACTTGGCTGAATGTCACTTCACTTTCACTTTCACATTCACTCATCCATTGGGAGTGTCATTGTTAAGGCAGTAGTACCAGTAAATAGCCAATAGGTGTCAGTAAACTATGTAAACAGAGCAAATAAGATAAACTTTATCTTAATAGATAAAGATTATCTTATTTGCTCTGTTTACATTTAATCAACACATTCAATTAAGTTTTTCTGCAAAATAGCTTACAACAGTGGTTTTCAACCTGTGGGTCGCGGTTGGCAATTATAATATTGTTAACATATATAAAAATGTCTAAGTCATAACATAATAACATCATTTCATATATAGAATTAAATAACAAAAAAATAAATATAAAACTGTAACTTTGCTTCCACTATTCGAGCTGGCTGATTGGTTTAAGAATAAACCACCAATTTATATTTTTCCTGCATATGCTACAGAACCACAAATTCAAACATGAATAAATAGCTGTCAACATGTTTCCTCCTGACCTCTTGCTCCGGTGACTGTCTACCGCTGCCGAGCTCTGCCTGGATCTGGTTTTCCCGTTTTCCTGAGCAGTGCAGCCAGAGTTATTTTCTGTTCGTTGCCAGTTCATTCTAGGGCTGTGCGATTAATAAAAATAGTCATAAAATCATAAAATCAGAACCAATCAGAATGCAACAAAACAGAACTGAACAGACTAGGCATATGCCTAACTCCAGGTTAATACACCTTTTTTTTACGGAGTAGTAGCCTATGTGTGAACCTGTATAACAAATCTATTTTAACACCTGAGGCACCGCTACAATTAATGGCTCGGCCTCTGGCTCTGCTGACTCGAGCAGGTTCACAGCTGTCGGACGGCTGCCCGACAGAAACTTCTGTAAAGCCCCCCACTGTCTCTTCTTTTGTTTCTCTTCATTTTTTTTTTCTTTTTACGTTTCGCCGCACCCGAAAGCATCTTGAATGTTAGCCTACTCAAAACACACCTGCCTGCTAGCTTTGTTGTCCCGTCTGACCCCTGACCGCCGCTGACGTCTCCTCAGATTTAACCATAGACAGTAAAAGAAATGGACACAGCGACCCCATTGGAACTCAATTGAGACAAATGAAGCCCGGTTTTAGCGTTTTTTAGCACTTAATCTTGCAGAGACGGCGAGCTTGACCGGGGAGTTCTTTGTCGTGAGTGAGCAGGAGTAAGTATTCTGATTAATTATTTTGTATAGTATTTTAAAATGTAACGCCAGTACGCCATATTAAGTTAATTGCCTGCGAGCTTCTCCTTCTGTCTGTACGGTAATGCGACAGAGAGCCGAGTGGTTATGACGTAATCGTTAGCCTATTTTTTACAAAAACTGTTTATACAGGGCCATAATGTAACATTGAAGGTAATGGAGCCCTTTATACATTGTCGTGTATCTTTAGAAATAAATAATGGACAAACGGAGTCTTTAAACGCCTCAGATGTAAAGTTATTCGCTGTCAAAGTGACGCCAAAATGAATGGGAGTCAATGGGAATGCTAACGCAAGTGAAGTTCTGCTAAAAGATGGCAGCCCCCACCCGACTTCAACTTCCGGTCGAGTTCCTTGCCCCTTGGATTTAACTGGCTGGCGCCTCTTTATAAATACTGGCGTTAATGTGACGTAATGTAACAGTCTATGGTTAAGATAAACTCATCACTATTTTTAGTTAATTAATAAATATTGATATAAATTGAAGATAGGACATTTGTACATTTTACTTTATTTTGATTTTATTTATTATTATTATTATTTTTAGTTTTTTTGTCCCTCTGTCTGGGCCCCATCCCGCCAATCGGGCCCTAGGCACGTGCCTAGTTTGCCTTTTCGTTAATCCGGCTCTGACTATTCGGTTACTTCCTGGTTTTAGTCATTTCCAGTGAACTGTCAAACTCATCTCTGCTATAAGAGCAGTGTCCTTCGCTTGGTTTCTCTACATAATCATTTAACAATCTGAAGAACATTTGTGTTTGTGTAGGACCTAACGCTCACATAAACTGTTTCAGAATGACAGAAGCGAGTGTATGTAATGACACAAGGTCGTCCGCTAGATTGTTCTGTGAGTTATTCATTACTGTGATTGACAGTGATAACTGTAGCGATGGATGGAACAAAACATCTGTGAAGCTGATGTCAAAACAGCATGAAGTGATTCAGAGTAAATTCAGAGGAACAAAACTACAGCCTGCAACAAGTCTGTGTTAGCGCAATATATTGAGCAGCTTCTACAGTTAAATATACAACTTTATTTAATTGTTATACCATTAATAATGAACTGAATTCATTTGTCCTAAACTAGTTTAGTATTTACATTAATAATCAATCTGGGTTATTGTTATCTTTAAATTACATGATACTTTGTGACTTCTTGCACTTGCTTTACTTCAGTACAGTAAAAGTACTAAAAAGTTCTTATAATAGTTTTTTTTAAATAAATCCAAAACAAGAAGTGGAGAAAAACTAGGGAGTTGAAATGGCAGCTGAGCTCACGGTGATCCTCTGCTGGCTATAATGCTAATTTCATGTGATTTTTAACACGTTTCTTAATGTCATCATCATGATTAAGAAGTGAATCTTTCAAGAGAATTTCTCTGCACAGCTGAAGTGTTGAGAATAATAAAGGCTTTAAAATATTTAAGTGTTTAAACATGTATTCATGTCTATGCTAAGTTATCAAGTGTGAAGAATACAGTCACAATATTGTTTATGAGCTAGCATCACTAGCTAGCCGACGATCGTTAGCATGATAGTGTGTACTTAATGTTTAAATGTATAATTACATGTCTAGAGACTCTTCTGGGATTACAGGATCAGCATATAAAATGATGTTGTTAAGTGTTATTAAATATAATGAAGCTGTAAGAGAATGCTTCTGTCATTATTTATGGTGATTGCAGTTCTTTTATTTCTCAGTTTCTGATAAGAACGAGGCAGGAGAGGTTTCTGTGAGGGTCTCAAGAGGGTCCACATATATAGCACAAGGTTTCAGCAGAAGTTTTGGAGCTGGCTTCTCTTTATACAGAAGCTCTAAAGAAGGCTGTGTGCATGTAGTCCATGGTCAGGTGTTTGTATATCATCAGATGGACCAACAGAGAGGATGTTTCTCCAGGACACTGCTACTTCATTCAGACGCAGGTAGAGCATCATCTGCTTGTTCAGGTGCGAGCTGGGAGAAGGACTGGGACCCGAATCAAGATCAACTGCTTAGTACTGGGTTTATTTAGTCAACCATTACTTCATCTGTCAAACCATCTTTAGTTTTAGTTAAAGTATGTGTTGGACAAGAGTCGGCCATCAGAAGAACTGATCATAGAAAGATTTGTGTGTTTCTTAGATGAAGACATTTGTTAAAGTTTGCTGAAATAAGTCAAACAGATCTTTAGAAAATTTATAATTAAATGTAAAACACACACTTATATACACATCTGTATTACCCAAATAGAGTATCAAATGTACATTATTTTCTATTATTAATATTATTTTACTGAATTGATTTAGTATAATCTAATACTCAACTGAATCAATATAATGTAAGTTGCTATATTTGATCAGAAAGTGTATTTCTATCAAGAGAATCTCTAGTAAAGGACTATTTGGTCATTGACTCGCAGTAGTGTTAAAATGAGATGAAATATTTCTGATCTTAGTTCATGTGTCTGGATATAATAAGTGTCTTCTGGAGACGGTAACAGATGTTATAAATGAGCTCAGAGCTAGATATCCTACAGAAGGATTTTAACACCACACCAGACCAATTCATGGATACACTGTAAAAAATTTCTTGTTGTTTTTACAAAAACTTTTTGGCAGCTGTGGTTGCCAGAATAATTTTGTAAAAAAACAGAAAACTGTAAACACATTTACGTCAAAAACTGTTAATTTTACAAAATAAAGCTGTAATTTACAAACAAGAAAATGTGAATATAAACCAGTAAATTCAACAACACACAAAATTAAATCTGTTTTGTACCTTGAAAATACTGACAACCACCATAATAATAAAGATGGTACTGTATAAGAGAAAGCCACATGAAGTATCAAAGCTCATCACAAGTAGCTTCACAAGCAGAAGTATATATTCACATATAGAAGGTGCACATTTATGGAAACACAAAACACCATCATGGTAACACACGTGATACTTAAATAATGCAAAAAACTTTCTTTAAGCAACAGAAGATGTAACATAAAGCTCAAATGTACATAACTGATAACAAGAACTATTTAAAAACATGATTATTTAAACAAAATACTTTCAAACGTGGAGTGTCACGCAGGGAATTCTGGGAATATCAGTTTACAGTTTTAGACTGTAAATTATACATTGATTTGTTCTTTTTTTACTTCTAAAAGCTGTATAATTAACATAATTTTACTGTAAATTTACATTAAATGCTTTGTTAGATCTTTTACAGTTTTTCCCTGTATATAGTACGGGAACTTACTGTTAACCTATTATCAGTTTTTTTCCGTAGCGTTTTTACAAAATTTTACAGTTAAAATTACACTTATTTTTTACAGTGTAGACATCCTTCTGAATTGAGTAGTTCTCATATCAACTCTATTATTCATCAAATTCATGAACTGATACATGGAGAAAATTAAAGCCACTTCCAGACACTTTTCATGGTTCAAAACAAAAGCCACTAAAATCCAGAATTGACTGTTGTCTGAGATCTATGAATAATATAATATATATTAATAAGACGAAAGGGTTTGTGTGAGATCCAGGGCTGGAGTTTTATTATTTATTATAAAAAGCTCTTAAGAAATTCCCTTTCTGTGTTGCTTTGAGCTCTATTCTACTACTTTCTGATCAAGTGAATGTGGTTTTGTCTGAAGCTTTGTGCTCTTCTCCATGTAGAAATAATGAAAATAAAGAAATAGTGTGACATCATTCTTCAGATGTTCAGATGTTGCTGGTTTAAAAAACAGCTGGAAACTGCTCCAAAATGAGTGCATGACTGATCTATAATAGAGCATTATATAGAGATCAGTGATGAGCACACAAGTGTTGAAGAAAGAGTTAGTCACTATTAAACACTTCACAACTGACAGAAGAGCTACTGGAAATACCTGGACATTAATATGAGAAGAAATGAGTGAAGATCCTAACATGAATAGATGTGAAGAGTGTGTGTAGTTCAGATGAATGTTGATTTCTATTCTTCTTTGATTGCAGCATGATGGTTTGAGTGAAGACGTCTTCATCAGTGGATGAGAACAAATGTGTGTTCATCAGTCTCTGTGACATCAGAACACCATTCACACATTACTGAGGATTTATGATCAAACTGAGACACTTATTAACAACAGTTTGACATCAGAGTTATCCAACAAGCTTTTAGCAAGATATCAACACTAGTAACATCTGAAGAAGATATTGTGTTGTAAAAAGCAGGATCTAATAGTATAGTTGTGAGGCTTTAAAGCTGACAGAGGTATGTTGAGGTTAGAGACAGACAGAAAGTGTGGATGTAGAAACACTGCTTGTGAACAGCACATGCACACCTGAGGAACGGCCCTATAGTAAGAGCCTTCAACTCTTTTAATGGAAGAGCAATTCTGGATCTTCAGAGAAAGTCTGGAAACCCTAATAAAGTCCCATCATTATTCAATCACTGACTCACTGAGAACAACCCATTACTAAACCAACGCTGACAAAATAAAGACTTATTTCTACACTAATATTGGCTTTATTCCAGATCAGAAAACTGTGTTTCTGTGTAAGACACCAGGAGTAAGACACCAACTTGTTGGTCAAATTTAGAAAGTTTGATTGGAAGTTTTTCAGTTTTATAATTACACATCAAGAGAAATTATAAGACGCCCAATTTAGAGAAAATAAAGCCAGGAATTATATTCAGACAGATGAAGAATTGTGAAGATATTGTCTTAACCAATTTATTTTAAAGTTACTGTTTAGAGCTAAACTCAACTCAGTTTAGAGCGTCTTGGTGGTATGAGTTTAGAAAGACTGATGTTTTAATATAATGAATGTTATTTCTCCACAGAATGTAGTTTCCAGGTGTGTTTGTGAACAGAGATGGACTGAGCAGACGATAATCGAGAGATATCTTCAGCTTTAGTGAACACAACTCTGTCTTTGAGTCAGAAATCTCTCTGAAACCAATGATTCAACACCTCGAGTGTCTTTCAATAATCTGAAGAAACATATATGAGAGACAGCATGAATCCTATTGTTAACAGTATTTTACAGTTAAACATTCATCTTATATTTCTGTTGGGTCTTCAAAGATAACTACAGTATAAATTGAATACAAAGCTAACACAGATAAATAAATAAAATCTTCGGCAATAAAAGGTTTTTATTTAGTTAAACGATATTTTTGACTTAATTCAGAATGATCTGATTTCTCAAAGCACATAATGCCATGCACTACACATTACACAACACAGAGAGGATCTTCTAGAAATGTTACAGAATAAATCAAGAGTTATTGCAGGGAAGGCACACATTTAACAATAATCACAAATGATGCGAGTTAAACCGAACTAAATGAGGTTGAACCTAAAATAAATCAAGACTCTTTAAAGCTGCAGTTAATCCTGAGTTAATATTTGTTCAGACACTCATGAATGAAATTGTCCAGATCATCTTAAATGTGCAGTGAAAGCTGAAAGACTCTCATCATTAGTTTCTGCTGTGAAAGCTGCTGAAGGGCTTCTTTCTGACACCACGGCTCTTCTACTGAACCTCTGGACAGATGTCGAAGCACTGGATCTCATCTCTTTCTGTTTGTTGGTTTGGTGTATTTTACTTTAATATGACACATCCGGCTCAGAAACTGAAAGGATTGTGTTTGTCTGAAGGAGTTAACGCAGGTTTCACAGATAGTGGTGTGCTGCTGAGGAGCAAGACAGAGCTTGTTTTTCTCCTCACCGAACCTCCTTGCTTTCTCCATTTGTGTTCAGATGTCTTCTTTTAGGGTCACTGGTTCAGCTGAGGATGTGCAGTAACTTACAGACCTGATGTGCTCACACTGAGAAGATAAGATCACACTCCTCTGTGCAGCGTTCATGTTTACTTGGCATTGGTTTGATTCACACTTCATGTTTTCTGCTCTCTCCATGTATTGAACTGAATATGAAGAGCAATACTGTGACACTTCAACATTTAGCACAGCATATATTCCCCTTGTTCTGTCCATACACTGCTTGCTAGATGAGATCTGACATTAATGTCCTGACTCGGTGTGTGTGTGTGTGTGTGTGTGTGTGTGTTTACGCTCGGTGTGTTTCTTTACACAGTTTCAGAGGACTTGAATTGAGCCGAGTGTAACTCCAAACCAACATAAACAGAGCTCTGCGCTGCGTTTGCTGAAAGGGTTAATAGGATGTGTGAGACTCACATGAATTGTGTTCTGTTCTCAGTAATCCTCGCTTGGTTTAAACCCTGTGTGTGAAACCAGGCTGGACAATATCACAAGAGTTGATCAAGAACATCTCCAAAATAAATGAAGAAGCGTTTCTGTTTGTAGATCACAAAATGTAGAAAGTGTCTCAACATCACAGTCAAATCTGTTTACAAGGAACAAGTGACTGGGCTAATATTTCTAAATGAGTTTGAAAGACATTTCTTCTCCTTTATTTGTGCTGAAATCTTTGTGAGGAGCTCATTTCCAGATTTGATCCATATCAAAGCATCAACACAGTTCTTCCAGAAAGTTGGAGACAACATCCGTCTGAAAAAGAGCTGAAGCTGTGGATGATTGTGTTGAACAGAGGAAGAAGAGAACAAACTGGAGCCACAGCAGTGTCAGCAGGATCCAAGCACTGCAGAGAAGATTGGGACATGTGTTTTTACACCATCCACAACTACAGCATATTCTTTAGGACATTTAGACAACTATTCACAACAAGTTAACACAACACCTTCTTGCTCAAAAGGTGCCTCACCAAAACCAGATTTTCATTCAGATTTAGATACAATATGCTTATTATTCCATATAAAACATCAATGTTTTCATCGTCAGAGAAAATAGAGCGAGATCTTTGAGTGAGACTGTCATCTTTCAAATGATATTTTCTTCTTCATATTTCCTGGCACTGACTAATACACTAACATCATTTATTACAAATGTCCCAGTTTCAAACGTCAGTAATTCCCAGTTATTACAATAATCATAACTCAGATGAGCTAAATTCAGATAATGTTCAATCAAGCTGTGAATGGTCATCTGAACAGATTGGGTGTCCAGAACTGAATGATTAAGTTTCCAGTAAGAGTTATAATGGTTGTTGGAGAAAGATTGTAGGCCAACATTAATAGAAACTGCTTCATGGTCTGTCAATGGCAGAGGAAGAATGTGAATTAAAATCTTTTCTTTCTGTAAGCTACAAGAAGCTATAGCCAATAATCAATACGAGACATGACAGGACATGCCTTATTGTTCCAGGTGAAGGGTTTTAAATTAGGGAATTTCTCTTTTCTCCTTAAGTCTGATATTGGAAGAAGTTGGAGAACGAGGAGGCCATCTGTCAAGAGACTCGTCTAGAGTAATATTAAAATCACCGCCAATTAATAAACGTGAATTTGGATAAACAATGTGTTCAGCACATTTCTAATGTATCAAATAAGTCTTCATCTTCAGTTTTAGAGTTGTACCCAGGGCCGTCTCGAGTGTTTTGGGCCCTAAGCAGATTTTCACTCACATCCATCCCAATGAACACATCACACACTGACACCTGACTGTACAGTTTGATCAGTTTGTTTTACTCTAGATATTTATCTGTCAAGATATGGATAGGAAAATAGATTTGTGTAGTTGACAAATCTGCAGTAAAACACAGTTCTGGCCCTTTAACTAATTAAAGTTGTCCGTGGAGTTTAAAACAGGAAATGATGTCACACCGGAGGACAACGTGTTCAGTGACTTCAAGTTCATATCACCAATTTCTAAAATAGACACTTGTAAAATTATGTCTTAAATATTTATTAACAATTGTATGCTTTTCTTTTTCATTTATAAAAGTAGAAATTTATTAAACATCCTTGAGACAGTCACACCATAGGACAATTTTGAGATTTAGATCAAACATTTATAATAATAATAATAATAATAATAATGAATCTTCTGTGAAAATGCAATGCAAAGATAATCAAATCTAAGTGTAATCAGGTTGAAACAGATCATCAACATTGAAGTGAAAGCAGAAACCTGAGAATACACCTTTTAAATGAGTTTGTAACCGCCTTTAAAAGAAGAAGAGGAAGAAGAAGAAGAAGAAGAAGAAGAAGAAGAAGGGCCCGGTTGCAGAGCGCTCTGGAGGTGGGATTGGTAACGGCTGATCTGTGACTGGAGTGTGCATGTTAGGAAGTGGTGTAGAATCCGGAAGCGATCCAGAAATGGAGGAAGAAATGTTTGAAGCGGATGGAGGTAGGAATGGAGATAATGAATGGAGTGTAGTGGAAAATCGGAAAAGAAAGAAAAGCTGGAGTAATGCATCAGAAACTGGTAGTGAAAATGGAAGTCATCTGACAAGAAAAAGGAAGGGAGAGTACAAGGTAATGACCTTAGTAAGAAAATAAGTGAAGTGTTAAGAAATACGGCTGAGGAAGTAATTGGCAAAAATAAGTCTATAAATAGTAAAAAAGCAGTCCGTGGTGGAATAATGAGTGAAGTAAGGAAGTTCAGGAAAGAAATAAAATTATGAAGAAAGCCAAAAAATCTGTATTGTTCAGTGAGAGCTCAGGAAATAGTCAGGAGAGAAGTAACAATTACTGGAGGGAATTCTGTAATAGAATTGGGGAAGAAATTGAAATAAATGAAATTTGGAATATGATAAGAAAGATGGGAGGGATTCAGAGAAATAACAATATCCCAGTTCTAGTAAACAATGGAAAAATAGCAATGAAAGACAGTGATAAAGCAGAGATGTTAGTGAAAGCATTCATAAAGGTGCACAGTAACGATAATATTTCAGGAAATATGAGGAAATATAGAGAACAGAAAGTTAGGGAGAATGCTCACATATTTGTAAAAAATAATCCATCGGGAAGTTTGTTAGACTTATATGAGTTAAAGAGAGCACTTATGGGAGGCAAAATTGCTTCCCCAGGTTAGGATGACATATGCTATGAGATGATAAAGCACATCTGATTTATCATTAAGTACGATTTTAAGACTTTTTAATAAACTATGGGAGACAGGGAATCTGCCACAGATTGGAAGCATGGGGTCATAGTGCCAACAGCTAAACCAGGAAAAGACCATTCTCAACCAATTAATGACAGACCAACTGCACTGACATCAAATTAATGCAAACTTATGGAACGGATGGTGATGAACAGGTTGACTTATGTGATTGAAAGTAGAGGCATTTTTGCAGCATATCAAAGTGGTTTTAGAAAAGCTAGAAATACGATGGATTCAATCTTGTGTTTAGAAGCTGAAATTCGAAAAGCTCAGATTAATAAATGGGGCTTGTGGGAGTCTTTTTCGATGTAGAAAAAGCTTATGATATGTTGTGGAAAGAGGGACTTTTAATAAAATTGGAAAGCTTGAGAATTGATGGAAAAATGTAGAACTGGATTCTGAGTTTCTTGTTTGGAAGAACAGTTCAAGTAAGAGTAGGGACAGTCTTTCCTAAGATTTTCCCAATTGAGAATGGTACTCCACAGGGAAGTGTGAGCAGTGCTATTCTTTTTTAATTTAATGATAAATGACATATTTCATAGTGTGGATACGGGAATAGGAAGATCATTGTATGCGGATGATGGAGCACTATGGAAAAGGGGGCGTAATGTTTCATTTGTAGAAAAGAAAATCCAAAAAGCAGTGAATGAGGTGGAGAAATGGACGAATAGTTGGGGTTTCCCATTTTCTGTGGTGAAAACAAAAGTAATATGTTTTTCGAAAAAGAAAAAAGTATCCTGAATGTCAAAATGTATGGTTGTCAGCTAGAACAAATTAGTAAGATTTGTGGGTATGTGGATGGACTCTAAATTAAATTTTAGATTTCATATTCAGAAAATGATAGAAAAATGCACAAAAGGAATCAATGGTGCTTGTCATGCACTGAAGAGAATATATTGTGCTGTTATTAGGTCAAACATAGATTATGGCTGTGTAGTTTACAGTTCTGCAAACAAAACTTTGCTTAATAAGACAGACGTAATTCAAAATCAAGCTTTGTGGATCTGTTGTGGTGTATTTAGGTCTTCTCCAGTGTCTTCGTTACAAGTTGAAATGGGAGAATTGCCTCTACATCTGCGTAGTTCTCAGTTGAGGTTAAGGTACTGGTGTGGTGTCAAGGGACATCTGGAAAGCCACCCAGTTAGACTACTTCTGAAAGATTGTTGGGAATATGCATACAGAGAAATAACAAGCTTTGGCTGGGTAGTAAGGAAGGAGGTAAATAGTTTGAAGATGAAAGACCATGATATTGCTCCTTCTGTTGCTATTCCAGCAATTCCCCCTTGGTTGTTCCCTATGCCACTGTAGCAGTATGATCTGCCCTCCCCTGATGTCATCTAGTAAATTGAGGGCGTGTCTGGTTAGGGTTGTTTACCTGCCTATAAAATAGTTTCCGTTTGTGCTATGCATGTGCGTTCGTCCGTTGTAAGCGAGCGAGCCACCGTACTTCCGGGCTTTTGTGTGCATGGTGATGAGGTAGGAGCGTTTGCAGTGAGTGTTTTGAAATGCTGATGGTCTTGCACTGGGTTTTACGAACCGATTTTACTTAGGTGGACTGAGGAGCTTTTCGGGAAGCCCTTTAATCACGGTCCGTTATGGAGACAGTTGTTTTGTACAGCTACATCTGTGCTTTGTGAGTCGCAGTACAGGTATGTGTGACGCAATTTTATTATCAATTTTAAATAAGTTTTCATGGTCGGCTGATTAAAGTAAAGTGTGTTTTCCTTATTTAAGGTGCGGGTCAATGTGCAAGGGACGTCGCAGTGGGCTGCTGTAGTGGGCTTGTCGTTTGCTGTGTGGCTTTTCTGCACTGTGCATCGTTTAATAGTTTTGATGTTTCGCCGACTAACTGTTACCTGTTCTATCCAACTACGGCTGCTTCACGCTGTGTCTAATTTGTTTGCTTCGCTTTGCTCAGCTGCGCGTCTCATTCCATACATTTGGTCTTTGGAACTGCGCTCTTAACAGCGGATTGATATTGACGTTAATATAACGTTGTCGGGTGACGACTGTGTATTGCTGCATCAACTGAGAACTTGCAGGATCAGGTCCGCGGTCTGGACTCGGGGTATGGCGTTTATTTCCCACCAGTACTGTGAGTAACTGATTGAAACGTGGCGTGCAACAGGGTAATTGCTACCTAACTGTCACTATCATTGTTTTCTTTCGTCTGGGGTTATTGTGTTCGATGTAATTGTTTATTTTGTACTATTCTCCTTTGTTTATTATAATCTTTCATGATTTTGGCAAAATTACTTCCCCAGGTTAGGATGACATATGCTATGAGATGATAAAGCACATCTGATTTATCATTAAGTACGATTTTAAGACTTTTTAATAAACTATGGGAGACAGGGAATCTGCCACAGATTGGAAGCATGGGGTCATAGTGCCAACAGCTAAACCAGGAAAAGACCATTCTCAGCCAATTAATGACAGACCAACTGCACTGACATCAAATTAATGCAAACTTATGGAACGGATGGTGATGAACAGGTTGACTTATGTGATTGAAAGTAGAGGCATTTTTGCAGCATATCAAAGTGGTTTTAGAAAAGGTAGAAATACGATGGATTCAATCTTGTGTTTAGAAGCTGAAATTCGAAAAGCTCAGATTAATAAATGGGGCTTGTGGGAGTCTTTTTCGATGTAGAAAAAGCTTATGACTGTGCATCGTTTAATAGTTTTGATGTTTCGCCGACTAACTGTTACCTGTTCTATCCAACTACGGCTGCTTCACGCTGTGTCTAATTTGTTTGCTTCGCTTTGCTCAGCTGCGCGTCTCATTCCATACATTTGGTCTTTGGAACTGCGCTCTTAACAGCGGATTGATATTGACGTTAATATAACGTTGTCGGGTGACGACTGTGTATTGCTGCATCAACTGAGAACTTGCAGGATCAGCTGGTCCGCGGTCTGGACTCGGGGTATGGCGTTTATTTCCCACCAGTACTGTGAGTAACTGATTGAAACGTGGCGTGCAACAGGGTAATTGCTACCTAACTGTCACTAGCATTGTTTTCTTTCGTCTGGGGTCATTGTGTTCGATGTAATTGTTTATTTTGTATTATTCTCCTTTGTTTATTATAATCTTTCATGAATTTTTTTTTTTTTTTTTTTTTTGACTTTGTAGTATGTCTTTTGGTTCTTTATCAATCCAGTGGATTTATTATTATTATATCATTGTTGTTGTTTTTTGTGTACCTGTGTTCGGTGATTCTTTGTACTGGCGTTCTGCTTCTTTCTGCCTGCTGGTAACCCAGTAGCTGGGCCGCTTTATGGAACCAGTAGTTTTGGATGTGACTGTTGAGAACCAGGTTGCTGTATGTGATGCTTGTTTCAATTTATGTGTTTTTAAACTGTGATTTCTTTTTCTTTTCCCTTCAGGAGTGGGGAGGCCGCCGGCAGCAGTGTAGCCTCTTGTGGTGGTGGGCCCTTTACCTATTTGCAGTGATCACAGTGAAGTGTGCCGTGCTGTGGTGTGTGTGTGTGCACGCGTGAGTGCTATCTCCTCTGCTCAAAGGACGCCAGGCCTTCCCCCTCCTTGAAGTTGGACGTTTTGTTTGTTTCTAATTATTTGATATAGTGAATAAAATTTGAATCTGTTTTAAATAAAGTTGTCCTAACTTAACTCTGGCCTGATACCTGACCCAGTCGTGACGAACCTGTGTGCTTTAAAGTTAAGGGCAGTCCCGGATATAGCCTCCGGGTGGTGTAGTCTGTAGAACTTACCAGTCCGTACCGCCACATTTGGTGTAGTCAGCAGGGTTTACCAGTCCGTACTGCCACATTTGGCGCAGTCGGCAGGATCTTTCGACTGGTTATCAGATTCAGACTTTGAGGAGAGTTGTTTTTTTTTGTTTGTTTTATTTTATTTTATTTTATTTTTTCTCTTTCTTCTTTTGCAGTATCCTGGTGGCAGAGTAGTGGTTGGTGAGTACCTTTTGTGGCACGCCATGGATAGTGAATTGCAGGAGATGCGGGATTTGATAGCCAAATTACGGATGGATAATGAGAGGTTGCGACAGGAGCGTGCGGCAGTTGAGCTTCCCGATCCTGGCGCACCTTCTGTTAGTGCAGCATGCCCATCTACACCACGATCAGCTGATGTAAGTGCTGGTACAGTTGAAAGATTTGTATTTATTCCGAGGGACCGACGCTGCCCAAATTTTAATGGCAGGTCTGGTATCAGTATCGACGAGTGGCTTGAGGAGGCCCAAGCATGTATGCAAGTTCAGAATATGACCTCTGTGGAGCAGTGTTTTTCTTGTATGATCATCTTGACAGAGAGGCCCGCAACGAGATTAAATACCGTTCTAGTGCTGAGAAAAGCGATCCAGATAAAATTATTGCAGCGCTGCGTGAGGTGTATGGTTGTGCTGAGTCATACATCGCACTGCAAGAAGCATTTTTCTCTCGCAGGCAGCACAAAGGACAAACATTATTGGAGTTCTCCTTGGTGTAATTGAGTTTGTTTGAGAAGGTAAAAAGCCAATCGCCACGTGTAGTTTTAAATGGTGACTTAATTGTGAGGGATCAATTTGTCGAATGTGTGTCGGATAATGCACTTCGTCGAGAATTAAAACAATTAATACGTCGTCAGCCCACTGTAACGTTGCTAGAGGTTCGGGGAGAAGCGATCCGTTGGGAACGAGAGGGATTACCAGGGGGTGTTAGAGGTAGAAGTCAGTCTGTCCCCCTGGTAAGTGGAATTCAGTACGAGGTCCGGGGAAGTCCTGAGATAGGTTGTGCTCAGGGGAGGCGTACATCTGAGTTAGGCGAGCTAAGAGAAATGCTGCATCGGCAGCAACAGCAGCTAGATTTACTTACGCAAACTATCGCCCAGAATCAGACTACCTTTTCCCATGGTCGTACTCCTCGTCCAGCTCAATTGATCTGTCGACGTTGTCAGCAACCGGGTCATTTTGCAAGGGAGTGCGATGGGGAGCATCGCCCCCCCCCCCCCCCCCCCCCGCACTCTGCCACGCCCAGTTGTTGTTCCTTCGGCCGGTGAACCAAGGTCCTTGCCTGGCCCTAACCAGTCGGAAAACTAGCTCCTACCGAGTTGCTGAGCCACAGTTCGGTAGGGAGCACGCGGGGCTCTCTTATTGTTAATAGTAATGAAACTGCTTCCCGATTAGTGTCCTCATGTCCACACCTTGTCGTAAATATTGGTGGGGTTTCAGTACCCTGCCTAGTAGATACTGGTTCTATGGTGTCAACCATCACTGAGACTTGTTTCCGGTTGAGGTTTGAGCCATGGGGCCAGGATCGGTTGCAATCCTGTCACTGGCTGCAGCTCCGAGCAGCGAACGGTTTGGAAATTCTGTATATTGGGTATCTCGAATTGGATATTGAACTGTGCGGTAATAAAATCCCTAGATGTGGAGTGTTAGTGGTCCGTGATCCTCCGGGCAGTGGCATAGATACTCCCGGTATTTTAGGCATGAATGTGCTTAGCTGCTGTTATCGAAAGTTGTTCGGTCGTCACGGTTCCGCTTTATTTGAGCTGCCAAGTTTAGCCGAGGATACAAATATGACCCAGGTACTTCAAAATTGTCAACAATTCGTTCGTGCTACTGACCGTAAGAATAACGTAAAGGTAAGGGGGTGCAGGGTGTGTCGCATTTCTAGCGGCACTTTGACATTTGTCACCGCTACCTGCTCCTCCTTGCTTGCAGGTAAGACCATGTTGTTTGAGCCCATTGAGACTGGTTTGCCCATGGGATTATTGGCCTCGCCTTCGTTAGTACCGGTGGAAGGGGGTACTGTTTTGGTCCCTGTCATAAATGTCGGTACCGTTGACATAGTGCTGTATCCTACTACAGTGGTAGGAACGTTAAGGGAGGTATATCTAGGGTATATCTAGTGGGGTTACCAAATGGACTGACCGAAGTCGCCACTGTGACTGCTCGGGTAGCCTCTGGTGACGTGTCGGATATACTAGAGCAGATCGAGTCGGTTGGTTTGTTAGGATTGTCAGCCAAGGAAGAGAAGCAGGTTAGGGCTCTCCTTCGGGAGTATCAAAGTGTGTTTTCGACGCACGAAGGAGATCTGGGTTGCACCAACCTGCTTTCCCATGAGATCCCCTTAACCAATGACATTCCAGTCCGGCAGCGGTATCGACGTATCCCACCGTCCGAGTATGAAGTGGTCAAGACCCATATCAGTCAGTTGTTAGACGCACAAATTATCCGGGAGAGTTGCAGCCCATATGCCTCCCCCGTCGTGTTAGTTAAAAAGAAGGACGGTAGTTTACGCATGTGTGTAGACTACCGTCAACTCAATTCTAAAACGCGCAAGGATGCGTTTCCGTTACCTCGGATTGAGGAGACATTGGATTCACTGACAGGTGCCCACTGGTTTTCTACGTTAGATCTAGCTAGTGGGTATAATCAAGTTCCTGTATCTGAACCCGATCGCCCCAAAACTGCCTTTTGCACGCCGTTCGGGTTGTTCGAGTGGAATCGTATGGCGTTCGGTTTGTGCAATGCGCCAAGTACGTTCCAGCGCCTGATGGAGCGGCTCTTTGGTGACCAGCGCCACCAGTCTGTTTTGCTGTATTTGGACGACATCATTGTGTTCTCATCATCCGTGCAACAGCATTTAGAGAGATTAAGGATGGTACTGGGTCGACTAAGGGCCGAAGGCCTCAAGGTAAAGCTAGGAAAATGTGTGTTCTTTCAGGAAAAGGTAACATACTTGGGGCACGTAATCTCTGCCTCGGGCGTAGCTACAGACCAGGTAAATTTGAGGCCGTAGCTCAGTGGCCTTGTCCTACGACAGTCACTGAGCTGAGGACCTTCCTGGGGTTTGCTAGCTACTACAGGCGGTTTGTTGAGGGATTTGCAAAGTTGGCGGCTCCATTACATCAAATAGTGGCAGAGCTAACGCGAGGTAAGGTAGGTAGGCGCAGTCTAGAGTTGGCAGCAGCTTGGTCCCCACAATGTGAGGACTCATTCCAAATGTTGAAGCGAAAGCTGACTCCTGCGCCAGTCTTAGCATATGCAGATTTCACACGGCCTTTTATACTGGAGGTCGACGCCAGTTATGCAGGGCTCGGTGCTGTGTTGTCACAGGAGGTCGAAGGCAAGGTTAGACCCATCGTGTACGCTAGCCACGGTCTTCGGCCTGCAGAACGGAATACGGCCACTTATAGTTCCATGAGGCTCGAATTTTTGGCTCTTAAATGGGCCATGGCTGAGAAATTTCGTGAATACCTTTTGGGACATAAGTGTGTCGTACGCACTGATAACAACCCGTTGAGTCATCTGGCTACAGCCAAGTTAGGCGCTACTGAGCAAAGGTGGGCTGCTGAGTTAGCTGCCTTTGATTTTGTGATTCAGTACCGGGCGGGTAGAACCAATCAAAATGCCGATGCACTGTCCCGATTAACTACGGTGCAGTCTGAGGCCAGTGGTAATGGGCAATTAGGGGCTGTCGTACCCGAGCTGTTACGGCGAGTGACGGTAGGGCCAGCAGAGGTCACCACTTCGCATGCGATGCAGGCTTGGCCTAGTCGCTCGGCACCTGATATTAGCACTTTACAGCAGGCGGACCGAGTGGTAGGGGAAGCCTTGAGGTTCTGGCACCAAGGGCAGCGGCCAGGCCCACAGGAGCGACGGACTTTGGCTAAGCCGGTGATCATGCTCCTCCGACAATGGGACTGGTTGGTAGAGCAAGAGGGCATATTATACCGACGGTCTTTCCGGCCTGATGGAGGGGAGACAGTGCTTCAGGTAGTCCTACCGGTTGTCTTGCAGCCAGAGGTACTAACTCTTTTACATCAGCAGCATGGACACCAGGGTGTTGAACATACCTTGGAACTTGTGCGACAGCGCTGCTACTGGCCAGGCATGTCTGCAGACGTGGCTTGGTGGGTACAGGAGTGCGAGTGGTGTCAGCAAGCTAAAGATGTGGCACCAGTCCCTCGAAGTTACATGGGGCATTTATTGGCATCCCGTCCGAATGATATCGTGGCTATTGATTTTACTGTGTTGGAGCCATCTCAGGCAGGGCAAGAAAATGTGCTTGTAATGACCAGTGTGTTTAGTAAGTTTACGGTGGCAATTCCCACCTGGGATCAGCAGGCTAGTACTGTGGCCAGGGTCCTGGTGGAGGAGTGGTTCTTCACATTTGGGGTTCCTGGGCGCATTCATTCTGACCAGGGCCATAATTTTGAGTCCAGCTTGATTCAACAGTTGTGTAGCCTGTATGGGGTGGGAAGGTCACGCAGTACTCCATACCACCCGGCTGGTAACGGCCAGTGTGAGAGGTTCAATAGGACCTTACACAACTTGTTGTGGACCTTGCCCACAGATCGGAAGAGAGATTGGGCATCTTGCCTAGCACAGGTGGTGTTTTGTTATAATACCACCCCTCACCAAGCTACTGGGGAGTCGCCCTTCTTTTTGATGTTTGGGCAAGAGCCAAGGTTGCCCATAGACTTTTTGCTCAGTCAGGTACGAGATCCAGTGTCAGGTCGAGTCCACCAGTGGATTGAGGAGCATCAAGCACGACTGCAGATGGCGGTTGATGGTGCCCGAGAGCGGCTGCAGGCTGCGGCAAGTCGGCGTAAAGCAGGACATGATCAACGGGTAAGAGAGTTGCTGTTACGGGAGGGCCAGCGGGTCTATCTGCGAGATTATGGGGTCCGGGGTCGACATAAGATTCATGACCTGTGGAGCTCTACTGTATATCAGGTGGTAAAAGCCCCTCTGTCTGGTGGTTCAGTGTATACAGTGGCTCCGGTTAACGACCTGACTCAAGTCCGGCATGTCCATCGGTCAGCATTGAAACCTCGAGTCCAAGGGGAGGCAGTAGCGGAGGACCTCTCCGAAAGTTCAGTCAATTTACCCATGCCCTCAGAACCTGAGGAAGAATTGGAAGATGGGGACTTGGCATATGTGGTTTCCGAGGTCCCATCGTTAGCTCCTGGAGGGAACACTTTGAGAGCAGATCTATCTGGAACAGTGCTGGTTGCTGATCCCCCAGCACCCACAGAAGCATCCAATGGGGAGTTGGTATCTGAAGAGAGAACCCTCCCCTTGGAGTCTCCTAATCCATTAGAGGTGGTTCCATGCCGGACGGGACGAGTAGGGGCAGGTCAACATTCTAATGTGCACCGTTTACCACGGGTGATAGGAGCTGGAAATGTGAATCCTCCAGCCTGTGGGGCCAATTCAGTTATGGCATGATTTAGGCCTTGGAAGTAGGGTCTCGTGTTTAAATATTTCAACGTCGGGACGACGATGAAGAAGGGGGGGTAGAATGTAGCAGTACGATCTGCCCTCCCCTGATGTCATCTAGTAAATTGAGGGCATGTCTGGTTAGGGTTGTTTACCTGCCTATAAAATCGTTTCCGTTTGTGCTATGCGTGTGCGTTCGTCCGGTGTAAGCGAGCGAGCCACCGTACTTCCGGGCTTTTGTGTGCATGGTGACGAGGTAGGAGCGTTTGCAGTGAGTGTTTTGAAATGCTGATGGTCTTGCACTGGGTTTTACGAACCGATTTTACTTCGGTGGACTGAGGAGCTTTTCGGGAAGCCCTTTAATCGCAGTCCGTTATGGAGACAGTTGTTTTGTACAGCTACATCTGTGCTTCGTGAGTCGCAGTACAGGTATGTGTGACGCAATTTTATTATCAATTTTAAATAAGTTTTCATGGTCGGCTGATTAAAGTAAAGTGTGTTTTCCTTATTTAAGGTGCGGGTCAATGTGCAAGGGACGTCGCAGTGGGCTGCTGTAGTGGGCTTGTCGTTTGCTGTGTGGCTTTTCTGCACTGTGCATCGTTTAATAGTTTTGATGTTTCGCCGACTAACTGTTACCTGTTCTATCCAACTACGGCTGCTTCACGCTGTGTCTAATTTGTTTGCTTCGCTTTGCTCAGCTGCGCGTCTCATTCCATACATTTGGTCTTTGGAACTGCGCTCTTCCATCTGCTTTCATGCGGCTGCATTAACAGCGGATTGATATTGACGTTAATATAACGTTGTCGGGTGACGACTGTGTATTGCTGCATCAACTGAGAACTTGCAGGATCAGCTGGTCCGCGGTCTGGACTCGGGGTATGGCGTTTATTTCCCACCAGTACTGTGAGTAACTGATTGAAACGTGGCGTGCAACAGGGTAATTGCTACCTAACTGTCACTAGCATTGTTTTCTTTCGTCTGGGGTTATTGTGTTCGATGTAATTGTTTATTTTGTATTATTCTCCTTTGTTTATTATAATCTTTCATGATTTTTTTTAGTTTTTTTGTTATTTGTTTGACTTTGTAGTATGTCTTTTGGTTCTTGATCAATCCAGTGGATTTATTATTATTATATCATTGTTGTTGTTTTTTGTGTACCTGTGTTCGGTGGTTCTTTGTACTGGCGTTCTGCTTCTTTCTGCCTGCTGGTAACCCAGTAGCTGGGCCGCTTTATGGAACCAGTAGGTTTGGATGTGACTGTTGAGAACCAGGTTGCTGTATGTGATGCTTGTTTCAATTTATGTGTTTTTAAATTGTGATTTCTGTTTCTTTTCCCTTCAGGAGTGGGGTGGCCGCCGGCAGCAGTGTAGCCTCTTGTGGTGGTGGGCCCTTTACCTATTTGCAGTGATCACAGTGAAGTGTGCCGTGCTGTGGTGTGTGTGTGTGTGTGTGTGTGTGCACGCGTGAGCGCTATCTCCTCTGCTCAAAGGACGCCATGCCTTCCCCCTCCTTGAAGTGGGACGTTTTGTTTGTTTCTAATTATTTGATATAGTGAATACAATTTGAATCTGTTTTAAATAAAGTTGTCCTAACTTAACTCTGGCCTGATACCTGACCCAGTCGTGACGAACCTGTGTGCTTTAAAGTTAAGGGCAGTCCCGGATATAGCCTCCGGGTGGCGTAGTCTGTAGAACTTACCAGTCCGTACCGCCACATTTGGCGTAGTCGGCAGGGTTTACCAGTCCGTACCGCCACACCACTAATAAACTTACAAATTCACAAAGCAATAAAAAACACAGGAGATGAACTTGCCACCTGAAGTAGTGGTACAACAAGGACGGTCCATTGCCCAAAAGTTTTGTTTAGCACAATAAACATTGTACTAAATCCACCAATAGCACCTTTGTTAGATTCCACTTTATATACTTGTGAGGATTTCTTGAACTTTTTTGTAAGTAAGATTGAACATATTAAAAAAGATATCGTTCCCTGCAGTATTGTTCTGGAAGTCCCCATGTTAAGTTCTTACATATTTGACTCTTTTGATCATGTCTCCCTTCCATTTCTTGCAAATTTAGTCAAGCATATAAAATCATCGTCCACTTCACTGGATGCCGTTCCTCCACAGTTTCTAAAAGCTGGGTTCAAAACTATGGGCCCTAGTATACAGTCAATTGTGAACAGCTCTCTATCTAATGGTTCTGTTCCATCTTGTCTTAAACATGCAGTGGTTTCTCCTTTACTTAAAAAACCAAGCCTAGCAGCTACAGAACTGATTAACTTCCGTCCCATTTCTAAACTACCGTTCCTATCTAAAGTCATAGAAAAGGTTGTTTTATCACAAATTACTCCTTTTTTATCTACTAATGCTCTTTTAGACGAATTTCAATCTGGTTTCAGAGCTGGTCACAGCACAGAGACTGCTCTGATAAAAGTTTTGAATGATTTGTTTTTAGCATCTGACTCTGGGAGGGCTGTGGTTTTAATTATGTTAGATCTCAGTGACACTGTGGATCATTCAATTCTTTTAAAAAGGCTGGAGTGTGAGGTTGGGTTTAGGAGTACTGCTCTGAAATGGTTCCATTCATACCTTAAGGATAGAACATTCTCTGTTAATTTTGCAAATGTCTCTTCTTCTGTGGTTCCTTTAAAATACGGTCTACCTCAGGGCTCTATTTTAAGTCCTATATTGTTTTCTCTGTATATGCGCCCCTTGGCATCCATCTGTCGGCGTTATGACATCTCGTACCATATGTACGCAGATGACACACAGATTTATTTTACCCTTAAAGTTGGTGATGAACAGTCTTTGCAATCTTTGTTACTCTGTCTGAATTAAATTAAAATTTGGCTCTCTAATAATTTTCTTCAGCTTAATGAAAGAAAATCTGAAATCATAATATTTGGGCCATCACATTTTAAAGAGTGTGTAGTCAGTATTCTTGCTTCTTTGGAGATGACTGTGAAGGATAATGTGAGAAATCTTGGGGTCATTATTGACTCATCGCTTAGCTTTGATAAACAGATTAATTCAGTTGTAAGAAGTAGTTTTTATCATCTTAAAAGTATTGCTAAGCTTAAACCTTTTCTTAGTTTTAAGGATTTGGAGACCGTTGTTCATGCATTTATTTCTTCGCGACTGGACTACTGTAACTCCCTCTATGTAGGGATCAGCCACCGACAACTGTCACGTCTGCAGCTTGTACAGAATGCTGCAGCTAGACTTCTGACGGGCACCAAAAAAAGAGAGCACATCACTCCGGTGCTGCGTTCTCTTCACTGGTTACCAGTCAAGTTTAGGATTGATTTCAAGATTTTACTGGTTGTTTTTAAAGCTTTACATAATTTGTCTCCTAACTATATTTCCAATCTTATAGAGCCCTACATTTCAGTTAGGTCTTTAAGATCGTCAAATCAACTATTGCTAGTTACTCCTCAGTCCAAAAAGAAGTCAAAAGGTGATCGTGCTTTCTCAGTAACAGGCCCTAAACTGTGGAACAATCTCCCTCTTTATATTTGACAAGCTCCATCAGTGGAGGTCTTTAGGTCTCAGCTGAAGACTTATCTGTTTAGCTTGGCTTTTTAACTAGTTCTTGTTTAATTCTGTATTTTAAAATTTGTATGTCCACTTTGTTTTTATTTTCACAATGTGAAGCACTTTGGGCAACAAAGTTGTGTATAAATGTGCTATACAAATAAATTGAAATTGAAGTATTATTCTGTGTTACAGGTATTTACAGATGGGTCTAAGCCTGAGTCTGGAAGAGCAGCAGTATATATTCCTACTTTTAAAATAAAAATGACTAAAAGATTATCAGACTATGTGTCAGTTTTTACTACTGAATTGTTAGCTATCATCCTAGCGCTACAGTGGATTGAAGAAGTTCAGCCAGAGAGAACAGTGATATGTACAGATTCAATGGCTGCGCTCTCAAGTCTATTAAGTGGTAAATCTGAAGCTCGGCAAGACTTAGTATTAGAAGTGTTACAAAATTTGCATAGAATAAGACAGTTAAGGATTGAGGTTACATTCCTCTGAGTGCCTGCACATGTGGGTGTGGATGGAAATGAGGAAGTAGACTTGCTAGCAAAGAAAGCATTAAATCATCCACAAATAGAAATTAAGATAGCATTAAGTAAAGCTGAATTCAAGAGACTGATTACATTAGAAGCAAATAAAAAATGGCAAGACATATGGAATAGTGGGTCTAAAGGAAGACACCTATTCCAGATTCAGGAGAGTGTTGGAAAGAAGAGGAAAAGATACGGAAATAGAAAGAAAGATGTCATTCTTTCAAGACTGAGAGTTGGACATACAGCATTGAATCAAGGTCTGTATAAGATAGGTAAGCATGAATCTGGAAAGTGTGATAAATGTGGAGAGGTAGAAAGAGTGAGGCATATTCTTATTGAATATTCTGCATATGAAAGAGAGCGATTTCAATTAATTCAAGAATTAGGATGGCTGGGAATTGATCACATTTCTTTAAATACATTGTTAGGAAATTGTTCAAGGCAATCAGCAGTGCATGACATTTTGTTTAAATACCTGAAAAACACAGGAACACTATGTAGAATTTAGAAATTTAATTATTTGTTATTGAAATATATATTTTTTCTTTTATTTTTTTGGGTTGTGTCCGTCTTCTAAATCTATGCGCACTCCACACTCCAGATCAGCAGGTGGCGGTAATGCACCTTTACGCTGGTTTGCCAAAACCGCCATAAAACACTAGAAGAAGAAGAAGAAGAAGAAGAAGAAGAAGAAGAAGAGTGTCGAAACCGAAAGTAATCGCGTATTTTGAAGAGTTAAACTCCTTCTGTTCAGATCTCAGAGTTGACGGTAAGTTGAGTTGTCAGCTTCTAATATCATGTATTATTGTAGAATGTCGCTCTCATGTTAAACTCTTCACACTTTAACGGAGATTTGAGGGAGTTGTTGTGACAGTTTAAAATGATGGAAAGACAATCAGGAAGTCGAAAATGTTTCCGTGTTGGGATGAAGATCGCAATGAAACTATAAGAAATAAAATAAAATGTAATCAATCGTAAAGAGGCTCAAGCTGTGGAGGTCAGAAAGACTGAAAGAGATTTTTGGAGATCATTCTGTAATGAAAAAGGTAGAAGTCCTCCTGTAAAAGACATATGAAACATGATTTTAAAACATCAGAGGAATAAGTAAGAGATTTGAACGATCTGTTTTCAGAAGAGGAGAAAAGTTAGCGGAAACAGATGAAGAGAAGACAATAATGTTTCCAGAGGAGCTTATAAAAGACAACTCTTCTAGAAACTTGTGTGAAGAGAGAAAGAGATGAAGAGAAAAGATGTTCAGAATAAAGCTGGCAGTAAAAGACAGAAGGGAAGTTCTGGACATTTGAAATGACTGAATTTAAGAAAGCATTAAAAAGAGTGAAAGAATGAGCAGCTGGACAAGACGGAGTGAGCTATGGTCAGATAAAACATCTCAGTTGAGAGACTTTGGGTTTTATTCAACAAGATCTGGATCCAAGAGGTTTTACAAAAGACATGGAAAGAGCCAATAGTTATTCCCATAAGGAAGCCTGGGAAGAATCATAGTTTTCCAACAAACTGAAGGCCAAGAGCACTTACTGTGGGGAAGTTGTGGCCTAAAGGTTAGAGAGTCAGACTCCCAATCGAAAGGTTGTGAGTTCGAGTCTCGGGGCCGGCAGGAACTGTGGGTGGGGGGAGTGCATGTACAGTTCTCTCTCCACCTTCAATACCACGACTGAGGAGCTCTTGAGCAAGGCATCGAACCCCCAACTGCTCCCCGGGCGCCGCAGCATAAATGATGAACACTGCTCCGGGTGTGTGTTCACAGTGTGTGTGTGTGTTCACTGCTCTGTGTGTGTGCACTTCGGATGGGTTAAATGCAGAGCACAAATTCTGAGTATGGGTCACCATACTTGGCTGAATGTCACGTCACTTTCACTTTCACTTACTTCCCATGGATGTAAAATAATAGAAAAGAAGATTACAGAAAGATTATTGTGTTATTTGTAAGAAGTTATCACCAGATCAGAGTGGATTTAGGGGGACGAGGAACAGTAGACAGACACTAGAAAAGCATTGTTTAATAAAGAGATTGTTCTTTGACTGTGAAAAAGCGTATGATAGAGAATGGCATTCCTCAGGGGCGTGTTATAAGACCATTGCTTTTTATTAGTATGATAAATGATGTGTTTAGGAGGATACAAATATTTGCAGATGTTTGTTTGCAGATGATGGAGCTCGTACAGAGGAGAAAAGCATTACAAGAAGTTGGTCATTTAAGTGGGGGTTAAATTCTTAGTGGACTTTTTTCACTAATAAAAGAATGGATGAGGAAATCAGATTAAAGTTGTATAATCACAATCTAGAACGGGATCCAAAATAAGATTTGTTGTAAGATTTGTTGCAAAGCAGACTCACATGGAAAGGGCATATTGAGAAGATGGAAGAGAAATGTTGAATATAATGAGATGTGTGTCTGGGAAAGACTGGGGGCAGATAGACTGGTATTGAACACTATTTACAGAACATTAATCAGATCAATAATGGACTATAGGAGCATAGTATATGGATCTGCAGCAAAAACTCATCTAAATAAAATGTTATTAATATCCAGAAAGGTAAGGATTTTGAACGAGTTCTCAGTATTTTCAGAGGAGTTGATATCAGTAATGATGCATTAAGATGGATAAGCGAGGCAGGATTGAAGGACGTGTGGTGTGTTCAGACTCTAGTTCTGCTCTTATTGAAGCACAACAGTCAGACACTAGACAGGGTTTAGTCGTGCAGATTCTGTAAGAATGATGTACTTTACAGCAGAGAAGGAGCGTAATATTCATGTGTATGGAAATAATGAATGGACAAATGGAGTCTTTAAATGCCTCAGATGTAAAGTTATTCGCTGTCAAAGTGATGCCAAAATGAATGGGAGTCAATGGGATGCTAACATCAGGTGGGGGTCCGCTAGCCAATGCTTCAATAAAATATGAAACTCTACCCCCCTGATAAAAACAGGGCCTGCTCTACAGAGAGTGCTTCCCTCTTTTTCAAAGACGTCAAATCTGATTTGTAAAGAGCATTAGTTACAGAATCATCAGCCAATCAGATTTTGACATTCCATGACATCATGCCCTCTGGGACCTTGCTTCTCCCAGTCAGGGTTGCCAGGTATTCTCACAAACCACCCAATCGTGTTTTGAGGTGTCCCCAGTTAAAAATCGCATTCCAGGGGTAAAATACAATTTTTTTTTCTCCTGGTAAAATTCACATTCCAGGGGCTAAATTTCACGTCACTGAGATTGCTTCAACCAGCAGACATGAAAAACAACCCGCGGTAGCAGTGTTAAAGTAGCCCAATCTGGCAACATTGATTCCAGTTTTAATTTGTGAATTTCCAAGCCACTGTCACCGGTGATCTACACCAGATCTTGTTGTTGATCTGCCTTTTTCAAGACGCTCTTTTACAAACAAAAGAGGAATAACTGAAGGATAAACTACTTAACCTGAATTTGCTAACAACAGTTTTGTGCACCATTTCAAAGATTGCATCTATGACTGGCTAACAGCTAGCACCGAGCACAAGAAGTTATTTGGCCATGTTTATTTTTTTAATACGAGTAAAGGGACATGGAATGATAGACAGACTTTATTTACAAGTGACAGGTGAGTGCTTTATTATTTGAGGAGTATTGATTCATGCACATTGTTATGGAGGTGTAGTGTTGTCTGATAATGCTGTGGTGTGTGTGTGGATGTCCAGTATTTGTACAGTTCTGCTGCTGTCGTCATTTTAGAGTGACGTGATGTTCATAGAGAATCGTGTATTGATGGATTACTTTTACTGATCATCCAGTGAAGTGGTCAAAGTGTTATTTGTTTTGTTTCTTCATTGACAGACCTCAGATCAGTTCTTCATCATGGAGATCAGTGAGAGATCTTCATCTCCAGAACACAGCTGTGTGTCTCTGAAGAGTGATGCATCCATGGATGATCCTCCTAAACTCAGTGCTGAACCAGTGACCTCTGACCCCAGTGCTGAACCAGTGACCTCTGACCCCAGTGCTGAACCAGTGACCTCTGACCCCAGTGCTGAACCAGTGACCTCTGACCCCAGGTGAGACTCCATCAGCTTGGTATGGTGCTGTGAGACATTATTAAAGCTCTTTCTCTTCTGCTGTCTGCTGTTCTCATTATTTTCTGTATTATTGTCACACATAAGGAGTCTGATTGTGTGTGCGGTGTTAAACTGTGTTTCACTGCAATCTCTGGAATAATAAACACAGTGTTGTGTGTCATTTGTCTCTTGTGTTTCTATAAGCAGGTCTGAAGTTATTATGGAGAACAGAGAGAGTCAGAGATCTTCATCTCCAGATCACAGCGGTGTGTCTCTGAAGAGTGATGCATCCATGGATGATCGTCCTAAATTCAGTGCTGATCCAGTGACCTCTGACCCCAGGTGAGACACTGTCCTGTACTGGACACAATAGACTGACTCCTACAACATCATACATCATCTGAACTAATTGTGTTGTGTTAATTACTGTGTGAAGATGTGTATGAATAATTATATTTTAGAGTCAGCAGGAGGAACAGTCAGAGATCTTCATCTCCAGATCACAGCGGTGTGTCTCTGAAGAGTGACTGGTCCATAGGAATTCCTCCTGACCTCAGTGTTGATCCAGTGACCTCTGACCCCAGGTGAGGATAAACGTGTAGTGCACACTTCACTGTTCACACACATCTAGTGTTTGCTGCAGATGAGAGTAAAATGCTTTCTCTGAGTCCTGACAGAGAGATGAGTTTTAGATGAGAGATGATTTTATTCCTGATTTCACCTCAAATCTGTGGACAAAAGTTCAGTGCTGGAAAATGAATTTGATCTCAATGTCCAGCCGCAGTGGATGGATAGACAATAAAACGCAAACTAGTGATCTGAAACAATGGTGTAACCGGTAGCTCTTTGTAGTGCACCGTAGCTACTCTCTTTCTGTGTGCATCACCAGTATGTCAGGATACACGCTATGGACCAGAACTCTAGATTCACTACAGAGGGCAAAATGAGGTAAAACACATTAACACAAAAACCAGACAGACCAGGAAAATGACTTTTACCAAGATGGTTTCCTTTTACTTTTTCAGGAAGGTTGAAAATTAATGTAATATGAAATTAAATAACAATAAATAATACAACTGTATAAAGAGATGTAGAATTTGAGCTCCTTTGTGGTTACTAGCGATCTGAAACAATGGCCTCAGCACCCGAAGGAGTAGGGATGAGTTTACCAGACGTCTCGTTTTTCCCGGGAGTCACAATTCGTTGTCGATTAATTTACAGTTAGTGAAAGCAGGATAAAAATCACGTTGATAGAAGTGTAGAGAATCTCACGTCAATACAGTCGTTTATGGATTAAGTGAACATGAACAGGTGTGTGAAAACTGAACGTGTGTCAGTATTTAATGCTCGCCTTCCGTCTTAAAAGGACAGCATTCCAAATTAAATACCTGTCATTCATTTTAACCAACAAAAGACGTTAAATAAATGTATACATGTTGAGTAAAACCTACAGTATCTGAAGAAATAGTTTAATTTGTATCTCTATTGTATTTGTCTTATTGTGCTTCTTAAAAAAAAAAAAAAAAATATATATATATATATATATATATATATATATATATATATATATATATATATATATATATATATATATATATATATATATATATATATATATATATTTTTTTTTTTTTTTTTTTTTTTTTTCACTACTGTTAAAGGGATAGTTCACTAAAAATTAAAATTGAATGTTGCCTTTTCCGGCTTTCTGTGAAGCTCCTTTGGAGCACTGTGCATTACATAAAGTGATGAACGGATAAACTGAAATGAAAGACATTAATTATACAGAATGACATCTCTATTGATTTAGCTTTGAGTTTTTATATAAAGCTATTTGTAAAAACCTGTTCTCTGTTGTTCCAGCCGTGTGTATAGAGACGATCAGATACGAGCCCAGGATCCTCCTCAAGCAGTGAATGATGAACTACAGAGAGTCAAAGAGCAGCACAAAACCAGCATGAAGAACAAGTATGAGAGATTATTTGAGGGACTGAAACTCCAGGAGAATGAAAGCCTCCTGAACAGCATCTACACACAGCTCTACATCATAGAGGGAGAAAGAGAAGGAGTGAATGAAGAACATGAGGTTTTACAGATGGAGAAAACAGCCAGAACACAACCCTCACAAGACACTCCAATCTACTGCAATGACATCTTTAAAGCCTCCGCTGAAGCAGGATGTGAGGAGAAAGAGCAGATCAAGACTGTTCTTACTAAAGGCATCGCTGGAATCGGAAAAACCGTCTCTGTGCAGAAGAAGAAGAAGAAGAAGAAGAAGATCAAGACTGTTCTTACTAAAGGCATCGCTGGAATCGGAAAAACCGTCTCTGTGCAGAAGTTCATTCTGGACTGGGCCGAGGGAAAAGCCAATCAGGATGTAGATTTCATGTTTGTGCTTCCATTTCGAGAGCTGAACTTGATCCGAGATCATCAGTACAGTCTTCACAGACTTCTGCTGGACTTTCATCCTGAACTTCAAGATCTGGACTCACAGATTTATGAGGAGTGTAAAGTTGTGTTCATCTTTGATGGTCTGGATGAAAGCAGAATCACTCTGATGTTTTCAGACGCTCAGAAAGTTTGTGATGTGACTGAGACTTCATCAGTGGCTGTGTTGATGTCAAAGCTGATGAAAGGAGAGCTGCTTCCCTCTGCTCTCATCTGGATCACCTCCAGACCAGCAGCAGCCAATCAGATCCCCTCCGAATACATCCACCGTCTGACAGAAATTCAGGGATTCACTGAGCCTCAGAAGGAGGAATATTTCAGGAAGAGAATCAGTGATGAGCATCAAGCCAGCAGAATCATCTCACACATCAGAAGAGCAAGAAGCCTCCACATCATGTGCCACATCCCCGTCTTCTGCTGGATCTCATCCACTGTGCTTCAGAAGCTCCTGGAAGAAGATCTGAGTGCAGAAATCCCTCAAACTCTGACTGAAATGTACATCCACTTCCTGCTGATTCAGATCAACATGAGGAAGCAGAAGTATGAAGAGAGAGATCCAGAGAAACTCCTGCCGTCCAACAGAGAAGTGATTGTGAAACTTGCTGAAGTGGCTTTCAAACAGCTGATGAAGGGCAATGTGATGTTCTATGAGGAGGACCTGATTGAGAGCAGCATAGACGTCACTGACGCCTCGGTGTATTCTGGGATTTGCACTGAGATCTTTAAGCAGGAATCTGTGATTCATCAGAGGAAAGTCTACAGCTTCATTCATCTGAGCGTTCAGGAGTTTCTCGCTGCTTTCTATCTGCTTTACTGCTATTTAACAAAGAACAAGAAAACACTGGATGAATTCAGATCAAACAGATATTACTCTGATAAAGACTCTCTGTATGATCTACTAACATCAGCAGTATATAAATCTCTCAAGAGTAAGAATGGACGTCTGGATTTGTTCCTGCGGTTCCTGCTGGGCGTCTCACTGGAGTCCAATCAGAGACTCTTACAGGATCTACTGACACACACAGAGAACAGCTCAGAGACCATCAGCAGAACCACACAGTACATTAAAGAGAGGATCACAGATAAAGATGATGATGATGATGATGGACTGATGGTCAAGAGAGGTTATCGTCTCTCAGCTGATCAGTCCATCAATCTGTTCCTCTGTCTGCTGGAAGTGAAAGATCAGACTCTGTTCAGAGAGATTCAGGAGTTTGTGAAATCAGACAAACACTCAGAGAAGAAACTCTCTCCTGGTCACTGCTCAACAATCTCCTACATGCTTCAGATGTCAGAGGAGACACTGGATGAACTGAACCTCATGAAATACAACACATCAGCTGAGGGGAGAAGAAGACTGATACCAGCTGTGATCAACTGCAGAAAAGCTCTGTGAGTGTTTCATCATCAACTAAAGGATCATATTTAATAATGAACCTGACTCCTTTAAAATAAATGTTCCTGAATGAGAGATTTTCTCCTGAATAACAGGCCAGAATCTTAAAGGAGTCCCAACATGTGTTTTTAATCCAGTAGATATTAGAGTAAAAGGTAAAAACAACCCCGTCACATGAGAAACTGGTTCATTAAATCAGCAGCAGCTGCAGCAAAGAGACGCTCCACACATTGATCAGTAAAGCTGACATTCACACATTTCACTCTCAATCAAGACACAATCATGATATCAACTACTGCTAATATTAATAACTATAATAACATTTAATCTGCAGTAATTATTGATCATAAATGCTGAATGTTGCAGCTGTTTGACTGCTGTTACAGTGAACTATTACAGTGAAGACAGAGCTTGACGTCTGCTTACTCTTTACTGTACAGCACTAGACACTATTTTACATTATTATACATTTAAAGAGCTCTGCATTATGACATAAAATAAATCAAACCATAGAAAAGGTGGATGAGTGTGAATGGTAATATTATGAGTGATATAGGTCTAGTTTTCTAACACATATTTACTCTGTCAGCATTGTGACCACATTAATGTCACAAATAAAAGATTAAAACTTACATTTCAGCAGCTCACACACGAACATGAATTATTCACACAAAACAAGCGAAGAGTTTGTCATTTAATGAGATCTGTGTTAAATATCCATTTACATGTCAGTCTTTTGTGAAAATGACTTTTACAAACTCAGATGTGACGCATTTCTGTGAAGGACTACAGAACAAGCTCTGATTCACAACATTAGTGTCCAAACACAGAAATAAAAGAGGGTCTATATATCAGATCAGGATCTGAAGACTATAATAAACACAAATCCAGCTAATAAAGAGAAACTACAAATATTGATAAAATTAACAATACAGCAGGAAGGATTTAATCCTTTGATAATAATAATAATAATAATAATAATTGTGTTTAATCTCTTCTAGATTTTCTGGCTGTAATCTCACTGCTCAGTGTTGTGAGAGATTGTCTTCAGCTCTACAATCCTCAAACTGTGTCCTGAGAGAGCTGGATCTGAGCAACAATGACCTGCAGGACTCTGGTGTAAAGTTTATTTCTGATGGACTGAAGAGTCCAAACTGTCAGCTGCAGATACTGAGGTATTAAGAACATAGAAGTGTGTGTGTGTGTGTGTGTGTGTGTGTGTGTGTGTGCAGTGTTGAGGAGTAAGTAGTTACATGTAACGGCGTTACGTAATTTAATTACAAAATAAATGTAACAGTAATCAGTTACAGTTACTAAGAAAAAATGAGTAATTAAATTACAGTTACTTATGAAAATTGTAACTTTTACAAAGAGGATTACATTTGAATATTTACACACATCCACATTCAGCTTATTTCTTTCCCAAATTGCACTAAGCAACCCGTTCTCATCAGTCTGCGTATAAATAACACGACTTTACACTTTCTATTTGCGTGTAATGCATACGCCAAATGCCATTTTTGCGTGCATATGATACGCCAATCCTTCCCATTAATTTCGGTGGAGAGCAGATGCGTCCAAATAACACGCATCATCTTCAGCGGCAGTGACGTCACCAGCGAGGCTCGTTCAGTTCACCTGATGCGCGTACACCTTCAAACAGGTAAGCAAGGGTAAATATATTTTTTCCTTCTTCTTTTTGTAATGATATCACGTGGTTAAGCGTATTGTTTTAATTATTTCAGTATTTCTGCATCACGTTAGACAGGGTCGTGTTTTTAAAGGGCAGTTTATGCTCAAATTATGGGTCAGTGGGCTGCTCAGCTAGCCTACCATTGTCATTAGCCTAAGCTAACCTGTACTGTTTATAGACCTGTTGCAGTTTTAAATAAATAATGATGTGACATATGGGTCTTCAGCTTTTAGACATGACTAATACAAGCACAACAAAGCACCCAAACCCAATATCGCGTGATAATCGTGATCGTGTAAAAAGTCCACACATTTAGCATATTTTTTACAATACTAGCCTAACTTTTGCTTGACCACGTCATGTGTAGCCAATACACACACAGTAACTACAGCATATTTACCATGCTTCTCCTACTGTAACCGTAGTTTTACTCTGGACTTTGTAACGCACATAACCACGACATTTACTATGGGTTTACCATAGTTTTACTCTGGTATTTGTATTTACTAACACACAATAACCACGACATTTACTATGGATTTACCATAGTAACCATAGTTTTACTCTGGTATTTGTATTTACTAACACACAATAACCACAACACTTACCAGGATTTTACCACAGTAACTGTGTTTTTACTCTACACTATTTGTAAAGAACAGTAACCACTAAGTTTGCCATGCCTTTAATATCTTTTTGTGATGTAATTGTAATTCAGTGTTTTTTCTGTCTTGCAGTTACGTCGGATTACATACTCCACAACAACCTGTAATCCAGCAGATCTTTAAAGAAGCCATCTCTTGTAAAATCTCTCTCTCTCTCTCTCTCTCTCTCTCTCGCTCTGCTAGAATTAACAGGGAACTTCAACTCCACGCTCCCAATGCTGATATTGAAGAAGCTGTCAAGGGGGCTGAACAAGTCCTTCAGAGGATCAACCCTTCACAGGTAATGTTGAAGACTCTTAGTTATAACTGATTTGCTTTAATGAACGCATCCTTATATTATGTGTTAATCAAATATTTTGGTCACAGATCATTTTAACACACTGTCTCAACATGTTTATATTTCAGGAAGGCCTGTCATGAGATTTGAATTTGACCATCTTGTGCATTTATGAAGAAGACCAAAAGCTGCCAAGGCAAACACTTCCAATGGTACGTCAGATACATTTTTCTCAGCATTTGATGTTTCTTAAATTTTGGTTCACTTAGCCCATCAGGAAGAACACTCAACAAAGAGCATGTTGTAGTAGTAATAATTCATCCAATAATCATATTATATTGCACAAGCGTACTTGTACAAAATTCTACAACTTTTACTCCTACTGCTGTTATTGGCCATTACCACAGCTCCCATCAGATTGTGCCCATTGTAAGAGTGTTTATATCATGAAGTTTAAATGAAGTCCATTGTTTTCTTTATTAATCTTTACAAATTGGTGCCGCCTCTTCCTGTTTCAACAGTACATGATATCTGTCCACACCTCATAGTCTGCCTTTCTTTCTATGGTGATGTTACTGAACACATCTGTCTTAGAAGCAAGAGAATGGAAATCCTAGTTTAACTTTTCAAGTGCTACAAATCAGATCTTCAATGAATTTGGGCAATCAGATCACTTAAAGTTGTTCACACAAAGACCAATAACTATAATGAGAAGTATTTTAGCATCCACACCAACAGACAATACTGTACAATTACTGCTATGCACACTGCAGTTACAGTATGTTGTATTCTGCCATTTGTTGTTGTCAGTGTTTTTGTTGTTCATAATGTGATAAATTATCTTTGTTTCTTCTTGCAGGATTTCTCACAGATTACTTAATCATTCTTCATCAGCTCTTCACAATATCAGCCCATTCAAAAGCTTCCAGATCTTCCTCTCTTGTGTGACACATCTGCTCTCAGTCCTTTACTGCCAACCTCTACATTCATCACTCCAATCTCTACTATAAGCACTCCTGTATATATATATATATATATATATATATATATATATATATATATATATATATATATATATATATATATATATATATATATATATATATATATATATATATACACATAATAATAATTTTTATTATTAACCATTTATTTGTTTTGCATTTATTCACAATAGAAGCAAACAATGATTACAGGATATATGTTTTTAAAGGTGATAATTGTAAAATATTGGAGCATTGTTCTTAATCATTTTTGCCTATTTGGTTGATAAAGGGAAGAAAACAATATATTTTCAACTGTAGCCTTGATTATTCTTTGGCATCTTTTGTCAGGATTTCTGTAAACAAATTCCCTTTTTATTTTTGAATATTAAACTTATGTTTTTTGAAGGGAGTTTCTGTTGCAATTGTGTTTGTTTGTTTTCACTTAGTTACCTCTATGCATTTTTTTTTATTTTCTTTTTTTTCATAGTGGAATAAACTGGAGAGAGACTGTTCTGGGCACTATGTTTATCTGCGAAAAGTTTGACATATCAATAAACACTGTAAAATGACTAAACAATGAGTGATTGATGTCATGATGTTTGTTTGTTTGTTTTCTGTTCCTATAGTTCAACTGGTGGATCTAAGAATGGCAAGTTTTTAGGGTCCATTTCCATGAAACGTAGATGTGATAAATTGTTTACCTTTAATACACTATAAATACATTGTAAATATTACAGAAGGAAAATTGAGTAGTAGAAAAATATTGTGTTTAAATAATCTTCAGAGGTGTTTTTTTTTTGAGCAAATGAAACATTTTGACATTTATTTTTCACACAGTATATGCAAACTTTTGAGTTTAAGTACTGTACACTAATATTAGTGTAAACAATGTAGCCTATTCAATACAATGGGAATCATTATACCTTCGTTAAAACACAAAACAAAAAAAACACCTTTAATCAACGTATTTCTTGCTGCATCAGGGTAACTGCAGCTTCTGTCCATTCACTACAGGAACCCGGAAGCTCCCGGCATAAATGACCATATATGTACAAGTTAGTGTGACGCCTCTGCTCAACTGGGTTGCCATTGGCTTTGACGTTCCCTTGGCTCTCGCAGAACTCGCTGTGATTGGACTATCTTTTAACCCAAATTATAACCGGTTAATGTTGCAAAGTCCGTTTGACTGTAATTATTACGTCAGTAATACCTTCAGTTAACAATGCAGTGTTGCTATGTCGTGAGAAATTACCTCTTTACCGAAATCGTAACCCTAACCCTAAGCACAAGTCCAATAAACTCCAAATACCAGCGCTAATATTACTCGCGTTCAAACGATAGAATGGCAGAGGCTTATGGGTAATGTAGTTTAAAATGTTTAATAATTAAAAAAATGGGAAAATGCGATCTTTTTTAACAAAGGGTCATCTAAACATGTTCATTGTGTAAACATTAATGACATATTTAAGAGGCAGGCTGAAATTCGATATTTTACTAAGTGCACTTTTTTAAACACCTTTATACCACCTTTCCATATATGTTTGAAAACTCTGTCCAACATTATTTAATTAGCATAGCATAAGTAGTTGTCCTGCCAATTTTTTCTTTGACACTATAATCAGACTTTGATTTACAGCCATTTGAAATTTACATTTTTTTGCTCTTCTAAGGGACTCTACTGGGCCCTTGAAGATGGAAGGGCAGTAAAACATATACATACCTTTTCTCATCATGGACAACAGACTGTGCTGAGTCATCATTTTTAACTTTTTTTTTTCAACAAATTGCCAATATGTAAGTTGTAAGTCATGTTTATCTTAGAATAAGAATAGAACCATAAAAATATACATCAGTGCCTATTTGGAATAGGCTCCAAATATTGAATTATATCAGGTGCAAGGATACAGTATTGAAAGTAAACAAAGACACCAATTTAAACAACCAATACATACTGTGACACTTCATTGTACTTTCACAGTGTCAATGTGTCATTCAGTAAGACAAGGTACAGAGAGTGTGTAGTTTATAGTGCAAAGCCATACAATTCATGCAATGCAAAGAATCATAATATTAAGAGCTAATTTGTGTCTCTGTGTAAAATACTCCTCATATTTGTCCTCCTCGGGTACTAAACATCAGTAATGTGCATGCTCATCTTGCTTATTATACAGTACTGGATTCATGTTGATCTTTCCCTTGTCCATCACCTTCAGTTGTGCATGAAATTCCTGCAGCATTATAGTCCATGCAGTATCTTCTAATGCAGCTTTCAGCCTGCCCTTCATCTAACTGAATGTCATTAATGTTACCAAATGTTCATTTCTTAATTAAAACACATTTATCTATTGTTTACAAAATTAAATGGTGTATTTACCAAACACCATTCTTAATATAGAATATTCACCCTACTTTATTATCCAACACCATGTGCAGTACTTTACTGGAGGATACAACATAAAGACAACTAAAGTAGTGTATTAAGACAAATGATATACAATTTTTAACAATATTAAAAATGGGTTATGTTAAAACCATGTTTTTCTAATCAGATGAAGCCATGCAAATGCATGCATGGTGAAATGTCTTGAGCCCCAAAGAATCACATCAAGTTTTTAGAGCTCTCCTGCTTTTCTTCCTCTTCTTGCTTGTCCATGTCCTGGACATATCATAATCTTCCATGTCATACATTTTTTTTGCAGTTGTTATGCAGCACCCTACAGCACAACTGATGAACAAAAGACATGTAACCAATTTAAATCAAATGTCTTTATTGTCACAATACAATGAACACAAGTATACAGGTGATGAAAGTCTTGGGTGCAGACTGCAGCGTGACAGTATGGATGACAAATGAATTAATTCATGAATATATATGAAATACAAATTCTGAATATATATATATGCAACACACATATATAAGGGACTCAATTCAGGTAGAGAACAATATATGTTAAAAATTATGCTATACAAAGAGCATGAATTGAAAACAATAATAATCACAGTACACATACATCTCTGCAGTAAAGCACGGTATGAATTAGTGCAAACAGAATGTCAGGGTGCATAATAATATTGAGTCCAGTCAGCATAACTGATAAGAGTGCAGGGCATATGAGGTTGGTGGGGTGTGTATGGTTTTACTGGTATGAGTTCAGTTCAGTCTGATTGCCTGTGAAAGGAACTTGTCTCACTGTCTGCTGGGGTAGGTTCTGTGATAACGTCTGCCTGATGGTAACAGTGAGAGCAATCCATGGCTCGGGTGGCTGGAGTCTCTGACCGTCCTCCTCACACTCCACCTGGTCTAGATGTCCTGGAGGGCCAAAACATGTATTTAGGTTATGGTAAATCAATAAACAATATTTAGTATTTTTATTTATAATTGTTGCACTGGACTTAACATTGATTCTTGTTGGGGATATTGGCCAAAAGAATCCCACCACAACTAGCTCTCGTTGTTTAGCTGTGATGTTTACTTTTACAGGCCGTAACATCTGAGCTGTCGCAGTAGAGCGGTTTGTGAATGCAGTCTTCACAGCAGATAACTGATGGGTTCAGGTAGCAGTGATGCACTCGGTGGCCATTCAATTGATATCTTCATCATCTGGCTTCATCTTAATTCAAACAAACAGACAAAACAATAAGTCAGCAATAACCATTCTAGAGTAATAGTGTTGGTGAATACAGTTGCAGGTGTCAGTACTCACCATATTCAGTCATTTCCTTCCCAAACACCAGAGATGATGCACAGCTTATTTGCTCATTTTAGGAGCTATAAAAAGATGTATATGTGAAAAACTATAACTGCTGACTTGAAAAGTCTTTTGAGAGATCAACATCAATGTTGTACCACACATAACTGCATTGAATTCAGACATACAAATGGAAATGTGAAACTTTTCACCTTTCTGTCTTTTCTTTTGGGGCACAAGAAGTCCATGTTCATTCCTCATTTCTTTAGGACTGGTTTGAATGATTTTCTTTGCGTTTCTGGTCTTCAGCTGTAAAACAAGAAAATATTTATTGACCCCATGTTTAATCATTATTGTTGTTTAAAAATATAAATAAAGCAGATATAATTATATACTTCAAGCACAAGTTCCTTGGCAACTCTAGTAGGCTCCTGAGTTCATCTGTACACATCAGATTCAGCGTCTGAGAAAATGCCATCATGCAAACTCTCAGTTTCTGCCTTACAACAGAGCATAAAAGAATGTGTGAGTGAGGGAGTACAGGATGAAGATGAAGTGAAAAAGGCAGAGAAAGGCAGAATTTTGTGTATAAATTTAACAGAATGAGGGGAACATTTAAGAGATTTAAGAGAACAGTATTGTCTGTTGGTGTGGATGCTAAAATACTTCTCATTATAGTTATTGGTCTTTGTGTGAACAACTTTAAGTGATCTGATTGCCCAAATTCATTGAAGATCTGATTTGTAGCACTTGAAAAGTTAAACTAGGATTTCCATTCTCTTGCTTCTAAGACAGATGTGTTCAGTAACATCACCATAGAAAGAAAGGCAGACTATGAGGTGTGGACAGATATCATGTACTGTTGAAACAGGAAGAGGCGGCACCAATTTGTAAAGATTAATAAAGAAAACAATGGACTTCATTTAAACTTCATGATATAAACACTCTTACAATGGGCACAATCTGATGGGAGCTGTGGTAATGGCCAATAACAGCAGTAGGAGTAAAAGTTGTAGAATTTTGTACAAGTACGCTTGTGCAATATAATATGATTATTGGATGAATTATTACTACTACAACATGCTCTTTGTTGAGTGTTCTTCCTGATGGGCTAAGTGAACCAAAATTTAAGAAACATCAAATGCTGAGAAAAATGTATCTGACGTACCATTGGAAGTGTTTGCCTTGGCAGCTTTTGGTCTTCTTCATAAATGCACAAGATGGTCAAATTCAAATCTCATGACAGGCCTTCCTGAAATATAAACATGTTGAGACAGTGTGTTAAAATGATCTGTGACCAAAATATTTGATTAACACATAATATAAGGATGCGTTCATTAAAGCAAATCAGTTATAACTAAGAGTCTTCAACATTACCTGTGAAGGGTTGATCCTCTGAAGGACTTGTTCAGCCCCCTTGACAGCTTCTTCAATATCAGCATTGGGAGCGTGGAGTTGAAGTTCCCTGTTAATTCTAGCAGAGCGAGAGAGAGAGAGAGAGAGAGAGAGAGAGATTTTACAAGAGATGGCTTCTTTAAAGATCTGCTGGATTACAGGTTGTTGTGGAGTATGTAATCCGACGTAACTGCAAGACAGAAAAAACACTGAATTACAATTACATCACAAAAAGATATTAAAGGCATGGCAAACTTAGTGGTTACTGTTCTTTACAAATAGTGTAGAGTAAAAACACAGTTACTGTGGTAAAATCCTGGTAAGTGTTGTGGTTATTGTGTGTTAGTAAATACAAATACCAGAGTAAAACTATGGTTACTATGGTAAATCCATAGTAAATGTCGTGGTTATGTGTGTTAGTAAATACAAAAATTTTTTAGAACTTTGAGACTTCGCGAATTCTTTGGCACGAATGAACAGTCGCTTCCTTCTAACGAAGTATTACCTGCTACCACACAGGACAGCATCACTATTGAACAGTCCACCACTCGTCTCCCTTTTAAAAGAAAGTCTACTTTTATTCCACCTAAGAATAGGAATTCATCCCTTGATACCTATTGTAGACTTGTGGAATGTGATGTAAAGACTGCTCTTAAGAACAAAAGGCAGTATAAGGTTTACAACAACTTGTCGAAAAAGGAGAGGGATGCTTTACTTGATCTTGGCAAAGATAATACGGTGATAGTGCGTCCTGCAGATAAGGGTGGCGCGATTGTACTTCAACGTGCTTCGGATTATGAACAAGAGATTCGTAGACAATTGAATGACCATACTTTTTATCAATCTTTACCTGCTGATCCTACCAATAAATTTAAAACCTGCATTGACTCCAAGTTGTTATCCCTTTTTGAGAATGGGGAGTTTAGCAAATATGAATATAATTTCCTTAAGGTAGACTTTCCAATAATACCCATTATATATACTCTGCCTAAGGTTCACAAAGGATTAGACACCCCTTTAAAAGGCCGTCCAATAGTGAGTGGCATTGGTAGTCTTACTGAAAACATCTCCTCTTATGTGGATTATTTTATAAAACCTTTTGTACCAATGTTGTCTTCCTATGTCAGAGACTCTATGGATTTTATTGAATCACTATTTTGTGTTGATTTTGCTATAGATGATGTGCTCTTGGCCACCTTTGATGTTCAGAGCTTATACACAAATATTCCTCACATTGATGGTTTAGGTGCTTTAGAACAATTTCTAACAAAAAGACCTGCAGATGAAAAACCCAGCACAGCATGTTTATTGGACTTAGCGAACATTGTCTTAACTAAGAACTTTTTTCGTTTTCAGGACGATTTTTATTTACAAATCAAAGGTACTGCAATGGGTAGTAAAATGGCACCAAACTATGCTTGCTTGTATATGGGAATTTTTGAAAATGATTTTATTTTGAATGAGTCAAATTTCTTTTTTCCTAAGATTTTGTTCTACAAACGGTATATTGATGACATTTTTATGATTACCAAGGCTACACCTGCAGAGATGATGTTATTTCTAAATTATCTTAATTCAAGGAATGAGCATGTGAATTTTACTATGGAATATGACTCTGTTAGCATCAGTTTTCTTGATGTTAGAGTATACAAATGTGACGGCAAACTTCATACCGATCTATATCGTAAACCTACGGATCGAAATACCATTTTGAGAGGGGATAGTTTCCATCCTAGACCTTTAGTTAAGAGTTTGCCTATCAGTCAGTTTAAACGTGTGCGTAGAGTGTGCAGCACGGATGAATCTTACACTTACCAATCTAATCAGTTAACTAAAAGATTTCTGAATCGTGGTTACCGTATGGAATGGATAGAAAATGCCAAACAGAAGTTGAATGATACATCTCAAATGCAGTGTTTACAAAACAAAAGTAACAACAAAACGCAGGCCTTCAATGCTCCCATTTGCACAACGAAGTACTCATCTTTGGGTGCGGAGTTTCGTAGAATTTTAAAAAAACACTGGCATATTATTTCTAGTGATCCTAGTTTGTCTGGCGTTTTTAAAAACAGTCCTAAATTAGTTTTTAAACGTCAAAATAACCTCCGTGATTGGTTGGTAAAATCTGAATATCCTGCACGCATGAAAGGTATTCCATCTCTTCCTCCAGGTAACTACAGGTGTGGCAATTGTGCTCAGTGCGCTTTCACACACAAATGTAATTCTTTTAGTCATCCACGCACTGGTCGCGACATTCCGATACGAGGCACTATCACATGTGCTTCAACCCATGTTATTTATTTAATTCGCTGCCCGTGTGGTCTTGCCTACGTGGGTAAAACATCCAGACAATTACGTATTCGTATTTGTGAACATCGCAGCAACATTAGGACCGGTGATATGCGTAGTCCCATTGCGTCTCATTTTAGGCAAATGGGTCATAATGTCAGTGTGTTAAAGTACATCGGTATAGAAAAGGTAACCAAACCATCAAGAGGTGGAGACTATGAGAAGAAATTATTACAGAGAGAATGTTTTTGGATTTATTCTCTAAATACTGTCACCATTAGGGTTGAATGAGGATTTTGATATCAAGCCATTTCTATAAATATTTTTATATGTTTGTCTTTTTCAAGTTATTTGATGCTGCATTTTGAGTGTTTGTTATATGATTTTCAAGTTATTTGATGTTGTTTTTTGAGTGTTTGTCATATGATTTGTTTCTGTCACATGATTTGTTTCTGTCACATGACTTCTAAGTGAGGAAGTCTAATTAAGGTGAGCACCTGTTATGTATTTAAAGGTGTTCCTCACTTATTGAGATTGTGCCTGATGAAGACCTGAGGGTCGAAACGTTGCCTTTTAATTAATTAAATATACTTTTGTATGGAGCAGTATTTTTCAGTGTGCAGACTGCATTTTTGTATTTAGTAAATACAAATACCAGAGTAAAACTATGGTTACTATGGTAAATCCATAGTAAATGTCGTGGTTATGTGTGTTAGTAAATACAAATACCAGAGTAAAACTATGGTTACTATGGTAAACCCATAGTAAATGTCGTGGTTATTGTGTGTTAGTAAATACAAATACCAGAGTAAAACTATGGTTACTATGGTAAACCCATAGTAAATGTCGTGGTTATGTGCGTTACAAAGTCCAGAGTAAAACTACGGTTACAGTAGGAGAAGCATGGTAAATATGCTGTAGTTACTGTGTGTGTATTGGCTACACATGACGTGGTCAAGCAAAAGTTAGGCTAGTATTGTAAAAAATATGCTAAATGTGTGGACTTTTTACACGATCACGATTATCACGCGATATTGGGTTTGGGTGCTTTGTTGTGCTTGTATTAGTCATGTCTAAAAGCTGAAGACCCATATGTCACATCATTATTTATTTAAAACTGCAACAGGTCTATAAACAGTACAGGTTAGCTTAGGCTAATGACAATGGTAGGCTAGCTGAGCAGCCCACTGACCCATAATTTGAGCATAAACTGCCCTTTAAAAACACGACCCTGTCTAACGTGATGCAGAAATACTGAAATAATTAAAACAATACGCTTAACCACGTGATATCATTACAAAAAGAAGAAGGAAAAAATATATTTACCCTTGCTTACCTGTTTGAAGGTGTACGCGCATCAGGTGAACTGAACGAGCCTCGCTGGTGACGTCACTGCCGCTGAAGATGATGCGTGTTATTTGGACGCATCTGCTCTCCACCGAAATTAATGGGAAGGATTGGCGTATCATATGCACGCAAAAATGGCATTTGGCGTATGCATTACACGCAAATAGAAAGTGTAAAGTCGTGTTATTTATACGCAGACTGATGAGAACGGGTTGCAACAAGACATACTGCCCATGATCTCCGCGACGCGGAGAACACATTCGTAGAATTCAGTCATAAAAGCCTATAACGCGGACGAAATATGCCACATTTTGGATGAATAAATCAAAAGTAGGTCGTACACTTGAATAAAAACGCGATATGGACTGGTGTCTGTGATTATTTAGCCGCAAAAACACTGAATATGAATCCTGCACGTCCTGCGTGTCTGTGGAAATCAGGCGCTGACTGGACATCGGGAGAACCGGTACTATTCACGGTGGCCTGGCAAACGATTTGGCCCTCTACTTAAATATTGTTATTATATAATTGCAAGCCGAATATACTAAAGCGATTATTCCTGAATCTCTAACAAATCATGAATCGGTTAGTCGTGACTGGCAATGGTTGGGCTCGCGCGCTCTCTGCGCCTCCGCCGAACGGTTTGAATCAGACTCAATGTGAGAGAGAGAGAGACCGGAGTGAACTGTGTAGCGCACAGCTGGAGCAGAAGCGACACTTCTGTTCAGGGTTTCAGGTACAGGTCAGTCTCATCTGTAAATATGCTAATGTAGTTTTGTCTTTTGTTTAATTAGCAAGCAACAGCAGCACATTGCTCACACTCACTCAAAATACTGTATAAACGACGTCATTATTATCTATTGTAATGTTACAGTAGTAATTTAGCAGACAAATCATCATATTTTATCATTGGTTTAGGGGGAGCTAGTGCATACAAAAACACAACCCTTAGGAAAATTTATGTAGCCTATGGTATGGTACTAACCGTGGTTTAACCATGGAATTTGTAGTAAAAATAAATACAAGCGATAATTCATTTGCCAAAAAAAAAAAAAATGCACTTACAAAACATGGTAAAAGTCAAATAAAAATCTTCAGTATTAAAGTCATGAGAGAGATGGATAATGAAAGTGAAGGTGCAGTTCAGGAGAGAACTCGTAATACGTTGCAAGTCCCCAACCTAAGGTTTTAAATCTTTTTCATGTCAGGTCCAAAAAAAAATAGGGTTGTCCATGTTTCAGAATGGGTTGTGGGTGTATGAGTGTGAGATTTCCCAGCCGATTTTTTTTTCCCAGTCCGCAACTCATGGAAATTAATCTCTAGAACTGAGTCATTTCATGAGCATTTTTTTTTATTATTTTGAGAAACTATCATCATATCATATACAAAGAGACAGCAGTGTTTCAAAAAGACACTAATGTTTCAGGAGTTTAGTACACAAAATAGGACACATGCTTATTAGATAACCGTATTTGAGTTGATGTATATGCTTTTATTTTTTTATTAACTATTTTTCCCCAAACCATTGTTAGATGCAGTTAGATGCCTGTAGTTATGCAAAGATTTGGTTTCAAAAACAGTATCTATAAACTATTTCTTTTGATTTTAAATCTGCATCGAACTTCATATCAATCTCATTGAAGTAAAAGGCAGTATTAAAATCTGATTGTGTGGTGGATGTGTCCAAATGTGATCATCTTAATTCAAGTGATGAAGGATGGTGAAAGTCTGACAGTATTGAGCTCTACTTTAAGGTTAAACCTGCACGGTGTAAATGGTTGAAGATGATTAACAGTTGCAAATAAACATTCATTAGATATTTATAAAAGTAATCAAAAATTAATCAAAAGTAATTAGTTACATTACTTTTTTAAAGTAATTAAAAAAAGTTACACTACTATTACATTTTAAATAGGGTAACTTGTAATCTGTAACCTATTACATTTCCAAAGTAACCTTCCCAACACTGTGTGTGTGTGTGTGTGTGTCTGTGTGTGTGTGTGTGTGTGTGTGTGTGTGTGTCTGCAGATACTGAGGTATTAAGAACATAGAAGAGATCATTTACACTCAACTGATCACAGTGTGTGTGTGTGTGTGTGTGTGTTAGGGATGGGCATTTTGGGAAATTTCTAATTTCGATCATTGATAGGTTTCAAAAACGATTAATGGATTAACTGGGGGTGGGGCTGAATGGGGGGGGGGTGCATGGCCATAATGTATATAATGAAAAATTATTATGAAAATGAAAAAATAAAAATCTGATATGAAAATCTGTCTATGAAAACATGAACACATGATTAGGACAGGTTAGATTATGATTATGATCAAGCAATGTTATTAATAAAAGAGCAAGAAATATCTGCCTGAGGTGAAGAGTGTACCAATAAACGGAAGCTAATTCTATGACACATCCTATGATAAATCAGATAACATATTATTATTACAGACGTAACATTACAACTTGTATCAGCACAATAGGATGATAAGTTATGCGTTAGAGAGAGAGAGAGAGAGAGAGAGCGAGAGAGAGAGAGAGAGCAAGAGAGAGAGAGAGAGAGCGAGAGCGAGAGAGAGCGAGAGAGAGAGAGAGCGAGAGAGAGAGAGAGAGAGAGAGAGAGAGAGAGCGCGAGCGAGAGAGAGAGAGAGAGAGAGAGAGAGAGAGCGAGAGAGCGCTGAAAGATGGGCAAGGACAGATTTTAATATAGATTCCTATAAAGTTCTCATTATAAATGTATGGCAGATTTATGCTATATTTTCTACGTTATTAAGTGTAATAGGTGTAATTTTAAGTTTTATTTTCCATAAACCAACTGCGCGTTTTCGAAGCCAAATGAATTTAATTATAGTGACCACAAATATGACGGTAAAAAGCTGCATTATTATAACATCAATAATAAAATAATAACAATACTAATAGTAAAATAAAACATTTAAGAGCAATATCATTATCGGGCATTGCTTATATGAGCATGAAACGAATCGCTGATAGGCATCGATTTCAGCATAATTGTTCATGTTAATTAATCAGACTTAGACTAGCTCTTGCAACTTTTATCTGAAAAAAATCCGCCGATGCAGATGTGAACTTGACCGAAAGTTTAACTCGGATTGCGCTTTACAAACATGAAAGTACAATAAATTCACATTAGTGTCACTATCGTTATTTTTTATGTATTATAATATTTAATTAATATTTTGTGTTAAATTTGCACATTCTGATCAACCAAAATATTATTTAACAGCATGGAAATCACTGATTATTGCTAAATAATTGAATAAGATTTAAAATATAGATACAAACTATGATAAACAAATAATTTTGATTTCGTCATCTCTACGAATATGTTTAATGTAATTAGGCTACAAATATATCCAGTGCATTTTATTTTATAAAGACCATTTCATTATTTGTCTGTGATTTAAAAATTAACACACAAAGATACTTTTTCTTTTTTATGCTACTTTATTCAACTGCATTTTTTTTTTAACAAAACGTTGTCTTCCAGTATAACTTTAGCAGCATATTTTGATCCAGCGGTGAAACGTAGTTTTTAAAAGATAAAGAAAAAAAGTTCACCAAGTTTAACCAAACAACTATTATAAGGTATAAAACAGAGGCCAAATAGCCTAAATATTTTAACTATGGCTAAAGCTCAAAACTGAAATAATAATATTATTTTAAAAAAATGGATATTATATTTACCACGACCGGTGAAACATTCAAATGTCTATTCAAAAAGATAAGGCGGTCTACGTGCTCAGATGAGAGCCGCGTGCGCAGTCTGTTCACATTTAACGTTAGTGGAATAAATTCGCTCCGCTGGAACAGATGTTGCAGTCAACTGATCACAGTGTGTGTGTGTGTGTGTGTGTGTGTGTGTCTACAGATACTGAGGTATTAAGAACATATAAGAGATCATTTACAGTCAACTGAACACAGTGTGTGTGTGTGTGTGTGTGTGTGTGTGTCTGCAGATACTGAGGTATTAAGAACATAGAAGAGATCATTTACAGTCAACTGACCACAGTGTGTGTGTGTGTGTGTGTGTGTGTGTGTGTGTGTGTGTGTGTGTGTGTCTGTAGATGATCTGACTGTTGGTGTGTGTTCTGGTCTCTTTCAGTCTTGCTGGCTGTAATCTCACTGCTCAGTGTTGTGAGAGATTGTCTTCAGCTCTACAATCCTCAAACTGTGTCCTGAGAGAGCTGGATCTGAGGAACAATGACCTGCAGGACTCTGGTGTAAAGTTTATTTCTGATGGACTGAAGAGTCCAAACTGTCAGCTGCAGATACTGAGGTATTAAGAACATAGAAGTGTGTGTGTGTGTGTCTGCAGATACTGAGGTATTAAGAACATAGAACAGATCATTTACAGTCAACTGATCACAGTGTGTGTGTGTCTCTGTGTGTGTGTGTCTGTAGATGATCTGACTGTGTGTCTGTGTGTATGTGTCTGTAGATGATGTCTCTGTGTGTGTGTGTGTCTGTAGATGATGTCTCTGTGTGTGTGTGTGTCTGTAGATGATGTCTCTGTGTGTGTGTGTGTGTGTGTGTGTGTGTGTCTGTAGTTGATCTGTCTCTGTCTCTGTGTGTGTGTCTGTAGTTGATCTGTCTCTGTCTCTGTGTGTGTGTGTCTGTAGTTGATCTGTCTCTGTGTGTGTGTGTCTGTAGATGATCTGTCTCTGTGTATGTGTGTCTGTGTGTGTGTGTGTGTGTGTGTCTGTAGTTGATCTGTCTCTGTGTGTGTGTGTGTCTGCAGATACTGAGGTATTAAGAACATAGAACAGATCATTTACAGTCAACTGATCACAGTGTGTGTGTGTGTGTGTGTGTGTGTGCGTGTGTGTGTTCGTGCGTGTGTGTGTGTGTGTGTGTGCGTGTGTGTGTGTGTGTGTGTGTGTCTGCAGATACTGATGTATTAAGAACATAGAAGAGATCATTTACAGTCAACTGATCACAGTGTGTGTGTGTGTGTGTGTGTGTGTGTGTGTGTGTGTGCGTGTGTGTGTTCGTGCGTGTGTGTGTGTGTGTGTGTGCGTGTGTGTGTGTGTGTGTGTCTGCAGATACTGATGTATTAAGAACATAGAAGAGATCGTTTACAGTCGTTTACGGTCAACTGATCACAATGTGTGTGTGTGTGTGTGTGTGTGTGTGTGTCTGTCTGTGTGTGTGTGTGTGTGTGCAGATACTGAGGTATTAAGAACATAGAAGAGATCATTAAAGCCCCTTTCACACTGCACGTCGGACCCGGTATATTTCCGGGACATTGCCGGGTCGCCTTCTGTGTGAAAGCAACCACGTCCCGGGATTGATTACCGCATTGATCCGGGGTCGGGGACCTAGTAACATTTCGGGGTTTCGTGTGTGTGTATGTAGATTATGTCTTTGTGTGTGTGTGTGTGTGTGTGTGTGTCTGTAGATGATGTCTCTGTGTGTGTGTGTCTGTAGATGATCTGTGTGTGTGTGTGTGTGTGTCTGTAGATGATCTGTGTGTGTGTGTGTGTGTGTGTCTGTAGATGATCTGACTGTGTGTTTGTGTGTGTGTTTGTGTGTGTGTATGTGTCTGTAGATGATCTGTGTGTGTCTGTAGATGATGTCTCTGTGTGTGTGTGTCTGTAGATGATCTGTCTCTGTGTGTGTGTGTCTGTAGTTGATCTGTCTCTGTGTGTGTGTGTCTGTAGATGATCTGACTGTGTGTCTGTGTGTATGTGTCTGTAGATGATGTCTCTGTGTGTGTGTGTGTCTGTAGATGATGTCTCTGTGTGTGTGTGTGTCTGTAGATGATGTCTCTGTGTGTGTGTGTGTGTGTGTGTGTGTGTGTCTGTAGTTGATCTGTCTCTGTCTCTGTGTGTGTGTCTGTAGTTGATCTGTCTCTGTCTCTGTGTGTGTGTGTCTGTAGTTGATCTGTCTCTGTGTGTGTGTGTCTGTAGATGATCTGTCTCTGTGTATGTGTGTCTGTGTGTGTGTGTGTGTGTGTGTCTGTAGTTGATCTGTCTCTGTGTGTGTGTGTGTCTGTAGATGATCTGTCTCTGTGTGTGTGTGTGCGTGTGTGTGTAGATGATCTGTCTCTGTGTGTGTGTGTCTGTATATGATCTGTGTGTGTGTCTGTAGTTGATCTGTCTCTGTGTGTGTGTGTCTGTATATGATCTGTGTGTGTGTCTGTAGTTGATCTGTCTCTGTCTCTGTGTGTGTGTGTCTGTAGTTGATCTGTCTCTGTGTGTGTGTGTCTGTAGATGATCTGTCTCTGTCTCTGTGTGTGTGTGTCTGTAGTTGATCTGTCTGTGTGTGTGTGTGTCTGTAGATGATGTCTCTGTGTGTGTGTGTCTGTAGTTGATCTGTCTCTGTGTGTGTGTGTCTGTAGTTGATCTGTCTCTGTGTGTGTGTGTCTGTAGTTGATCTGTCTCTGTCTCTGTGTGTGTGTGTGTAGGTTGTCTGGCTGTATGGTGACAGAGGAAGGCTGTGGTTATTTGTCTTCAGCTCTGAGTTCAAACCCCTCACACCTGAGAGAGCTGGATCTGAGCTACAATCACCCAGGAGAATCAGGAGTCAAGCTGCTCAAACACAAACTGCAGGATCCAAACTATAAACTGCAGATACTCAAGTATGTCAAACACTAATACTGACGTACTGAACATGTGTGTGAATGATGCTGATCTACATTAAATTATGTTTTATTAACAACATTTGGGAGGATCTTTGTACGTCTCTTTGTCCGTCTCTTTGCAGTCAGCTCACCCTCCAAAACAGTCATTAGAGTCATCAGCGAGTCTGAGTCGTGCTCCAGATTCCACCGCTGCAAAACCTCTTTCTCCTCCCTCCTCTGTTCAGTCTTTTCCTCCATCTCTCTCTACATCTTTCTGTGTCCTGCAGCTCCTGTAACAGATGCTGGCGTGAGGCTGCCTCCACCAGCGGCTCAAGCCTGTGCTCCTCCTCCATTCCCTTCTTCACCTCCTCTGTGTTCCTCTCATAGACTGTAGAAACACATGGACGTAGACCACACCCTTAATTATACAGAACTTTGAGTCTTAATATAATTTAAACGGATGAGTTATAAAACAATTCACCCCCCTCACAGTTGTCATGAAGGGCAAAATTATCTATATAGACCAAACTCATTTTTTGCACCGGGCTGTAAACATGTTTTTTTCTGCTGTAAAGTTGGTGATTGTAACATGAGGAGTCTATGGGACTGACTCTCTTCTGCAGTCAGCCTCAAGCGTCCGGTCGATGAATTACAGTTTTAGTCTCTTCCTTGTTGTCTTCACGAGAGAGAGAGATTTCTTAAAGATCATGTGACACTGAAAACTGGAGTAATGATGAAGAAAATTATGCTTTGCATCACAGGAATAACATTACATTTTATAATTTATTAAAATGTAGAACTTTTTTGTATTTGTAATAATATATATATATATATTTAATAATGAGTGCTGGGGGCGTGGCTTGTGGGCGTGGTCAACAACTATTGACTCAGTCTGATTATATGAGTGTCAACTTCTGAACCTGTGTTTGTGTGTTTATAGTGTGGATCATGGAGGAGAGAAGATGATGAGAGCAGGACTACGAAAGTGTAGGTCACACACACACACACACAAACACACACACACACACACACACACTAACACACACACACAGAGAGAGAGACACACACACTCACACAGAGAGAAATACACACACACACACACACACACACACAGGCACAGTGTGAAGCAGAAAGTGTTTGTTTGTAATGAATGAAGCTGATCTGAGTTCAGTTCAGACTGAGAGAAAACTCCTGTTACAATCAGAAAATCAGTCTCTTATTCACAGCAGCTCGACACTTCGGTGCTTAGAGAGAAACCACTGCTGAGTGCACTGGGTTTTCTCTTTTTATTTCTATTATCTTTGTATTATCTCATTATTTTAGTGATCAGAATAAGTATGTTTTAGGCTAAATTAATTATTTAAGCCTCATATCCTCGCGAATCGTGAATGGTTCTCAAATCAAGAGGACGTGAGAGGACTCTCTTTTGGTTATTTTCCCGCTTTAGAAACAAAACAATGAATATTTGTTCACTTGCTAAGCCGCTAATAAAAACCTGGTGGACTGAGTCATTTGTGTCTGAACTGGACAGATGATTTGAAGTGATGTCCTCGAGTGTGGATTCAGTTTAATCATGTAAACCTTTAGATTCACCCTCGGCTTGTGACAGCTGAAGAGGATCTTGTGCGATCGCATCTCTGATTACTCTTGAGAAACTGAAAGATGAAGTATAGGCTACAGAAGGACAAATATCCAAACTTGAAAAAGAAAGCCAGTGTTGATCTGTGTCTCCTGCAGGTGTACAGCTGTACTGTGTGTATCATGAGCGCTCAGACTGACCTGAGACCTGAGACACACAGACATTTCAGCAGTTATTATAGACCTGTGTGTGTCCCGTGTTTCTGTCACTGAACCAGTCATCACATTAATTATCACTTTATCACTCTTTTACATGACCAAGTCAATCTCTGAATATAAATATCTAATCGTCTACAACAATTAATGTGTTGGGTATTTTACTAATGGGAATACAACAAATTCATGACAATGTTTTACATTCAAACTTTATAGTGAAAAGTACTTTAAAAGCATCTGGAATGCAATCAAGTAATTTTAAAGCAGTTTTTAAAGCATTTGCTGCATGGATTAAAAAAAGAGACAATTCTCCGTCTGTCGCTAACAGCTTTGATACGATCACGACGTGAAGAGGAGTCAATTATTGCACTTATACTACAGTTACCACACCTCAAGACATCGATCAGATGATTTATTTAAAGAGATTCGTCTGGTTTTTGTTCTTAAATCACTATTGTGAGTGTGATGATTTACTGCTCAAGAAACATTTATTATTATCAATATAGAAAACAGTTGTGCTGCTTCAAAGCCATGAAATATTACCATTCAAAAAACAATTATTTTTTAATTTATTTTAATATTAATAATAATAATACTTTTATTCACCAAGAACAAATGAAATAGCTCAAAGGTGGCAGTAAAGACATCTTGATCCTCTCGTGAGCAGCGTTTTGAGCTCAGATAAGATAACGGTCGTTCACTCAGAATTCAGACATCACTACAGAATGTGTGACAGCTGATCTAGTGCACTATATAGTGTATAGGGAGCGCTTTCAGACACAGCTCTAGTCAAAGCTGTAAACACACAGACATCTTCAGTGTTGTGTTGTTCTTGATGTTTCTCTCTTCTTGTGTTCAGATGCCTGTGATCTCACACTGGATCCAAACACAGCACACACTCGACTCGTTCTGTCTGATGAGAACAAGAAGATCACATTAGTGAAAGATCGTCAGCCGTATCCTGATCATCCAGAGAGATTTGATCGTGTTCCTCAGGTTCTGAGTGTTGAGCGTCTGACTGGACGCTGTTACTGGGAGACTGAATGGAGCGGATATAAAGCTGTAATTTCAGTGTCATATAAAGGAATCAGCAGGAAAGGATGGAGTGACTGTTGGTTTGGATGCAATGACAAATCCTGGAGTCTGGACTGCTCTGAGACTGGATTTGCTTTATGGCATAACAATAAGGCCAATAAAATACCAACTCCTTTACCATCTAATAGAGTAGGAGTGTATGTGGACGTGTCGGCCGGCTCTCTGTCCTTCTACAGCGTCTCTGACACACACACACTCACACACTTACACACACTCAACACCACATTCACTGAACCCCTCTACGCTGGATTTAGGGTTGAGCCTTGGTTTGATGATTCCTCCGTGTCTCTGTGTGATATTAAATGATAGAGAGACTCTTTCTGATGTTCACATGCACACAAACTCATCAAATCTCACATCACTACATTTCTATTCATTTTTAATTAGTTTTCCATCATCATACAGAAGTTATGAATCTAGATCAGACTCATACTGTTCTGAATCTTTAATAAACAGAGTAATATGTGTGCTTTAATATTTCTATTGTAAACTGCTCATCAAATGTAATAAAAGTCCATGAGTGACTCATTTGATCCTGAACTGGTTTCTGAATCCTGATGTGAACTGATGACAGTATGAATAATCATGAATGTGATTGAGATCAGAGGCTGAATTGACTCCGAATGAATCCGTCTCCTGATCGTCTGCTTTATTTTTCTGTCTGCGCTGATTTAACACTCGATTCACTAAATGAATTGTGTCCAAACACTCACAGTATCGCTGCTGAACACAGTTGATCTGGCTCTAATTCAGTCTTTCTAGTTCTAATATTTCCAAATTCAACAGGTAGGGTTAGTGAGTTTGATTTTCGTGGATATTAACAAACCCATTGATTGCAGGTTTTGTTTGTAGAGGGAAATACTTTTTCTTGATTCTGTTGGCCCTGATGGTTTTGGAGATGAGATCTACAGAAACATATTTAGGTTGAGACCAAAGGAAATTAATTTACTGGCCTTGTTCCAGACGTGATATCTGGTTATAATTTCCAAAAGGAGCCTTGTTCTCAGACTTCAAGTTCATCAGAGTCTGGTTCTCAGCTACAGAACTGATCATGTAATTACACATTATGTGTTTTGTGTTGGGACTCTTTTAGGAGGAGCTGCAGTGATTCAGTTCAGTTGATGAGAGCTTTAGTCTTGAAGACGAGGACAGACTCTACAGATACAGCTTCAGGAACTCGCCTCTATTCAGTCACTGTTGGAGAAGTCATACTAGAAAGGTCTTCTACCAATCCTCAATCAGCTCTTATTGTAGGAGACCAGGGAGAGAGGGAATCAACCGAGGAATAAATCATTTGAGAAAAGATAGATTTGTGTTTCTTAGATGCAGACATTTGTTAAAGTTTGCTGAAATAAGTCAAACAGATCTTTAGAAAATTAATAATTAAATGTAAAACACACACTTATAAACACATCTGTATTACCCAAATAGAGAATCAAATGTACATTATTTTCTATTATTAATATTATTTTACTGAATTGATTTAGTATAATCTAATACTCAACTGAATCAATATAATGTAAGTTGCTATATTTGATCAGAAAGTGTATTTCTATCAAGAGAATCTCTAGTAAAGGACTATTTGGTCATTGACTCGCAGTAGTGTTAAAATGAGATGAAATATTTCTGATCTTAGTTCATGTGTCTGGATATAATAAGTGTCTTCTGGAGACGGTAACAGATGTTATAAATGAGCTCAGAGCTAGATATCCTACAGAAGGATTTTAACACCACACCAGACCAATTCATGGATAGACATCCTTCTGAATTGAGTAGTTCTCATATCAACTCTATTATTCATCAAATTCATGAACTGATACATGGAGAAAATTAAAGCCACTTCCAGACACTTTTCATGGTTCAAAACAAAAGCCACTAACATCCAGAATTGACTGTTGTCTTGGATCTGAGGCTCTTTCAGGTTCTGCAGCTAAATGTAGTATTTCAGGAGCCTCTTAACAGATCCTAGTGAACCAATTTAATCTGAGAACACAAGAAGACATCTTCTCAAACTAAAGCTGAATGGAAATATAATACAGATTCACTAAATCACAATCACTTCTGTGCTCGTCTAAAATAATAATAGCTGAATTTACAGTAAAAATAATGCCAAGTGATATTAAATGGGAATACATAAAACATAAATCGAGAGAGTATTCATTTACATTTAGCAAAAATCTGATAAAAAGAAAAGAGAAAGAATTTCAGTTGATTCAAGAGATTAATAAATGTTGTTTTCAATCTAATATGACAGAAGAGGAGAGATAAAACTAGATTTTAGATGAATTATATATTAATAAGACAAAAGGGTTTGTGTGAGATCCAGGGCTGAGTGTTTGGAAGAGAGGAACAAATAGATCATATTTGATTAATTTGGAAAAAAGACGTCAAGAAAGAAATGTGATTAATTGTTTAATAGTGAATCAAGTAGAACATTCAGATCATAACACAATAGAAAATGAGGAGTTTTAATTCTACTCCACACTCTATTCATCATCATTTTCCTCGAGTTACTCTAGTTCTTTTCTTCAGATGATAAAAATGATATCCGTCGACTGAGAGTGTATTAAAGAAGTTTGTGAATCAGACATAACCTTGCAAGAACTTGAAGCAGCTGTTAAACAGAGTAAACCTGGTAAATCACCAGGCCCTGACGCTTTCACCACATCTTTACACTTTTATTGGGAGGAACTAACATCTATTTTGTTGGAAGTTTTACTGGAGTGTGTAAAGAATAACCAACTAACACCAACTATGAAACAAGGTCTTATCATTCTGTTACCAAAACAAGGTAAAGATAAGAGATGATTAGATGATTTATGCTCCATAACTCTTTTAAATACAGATTAGAAAGTGTTTATGACTTTGGCTTCTACATTAAGACTGGAACATCACAAATTATCAGAGTGACCCAATCAGGATTTTTAAAGGATATCTCAAATCATAATTATATTAAAATGAATGAATATGGTCATTTAATTGAAGAAGATGTTATTTCTGGATTTCTTGAGGTCTTTGACATGTTGGAGCACTCTTTTATTTTTCAAACTCTTAAACTCTTTGGTTTTGGTCCAAATGTAGAAATATTGTTAGAATGCTCTATAAAGACATGAACAGCTCTGAAGCTCTTTCTCAAGCGACATGATCACGATTCTCGCTCAAAAGAGGAAAGTGTGTGGCGTTCACCTTTACTTTATCATGGGTGCAGAAATCTGCTCTGTTTTCATCAAAAAGGGCAACATATCGGACATCAATGTAGAAGGAAATCATTTTATTATCAGTTAATTTGCTGATGATACGACTCTTTTTCTAAGAAATGAACATCAAATTCTCTTAGCACTCCAGTCTATAATGATTCTTTCAAAAGCTCCAGATTTATGGTTGAATATGTCAAAATGTGAGTTATTATACATCCATGATCACCCTAGTATATCATTGTACAATATTCCCGTAAAAAATAAAATGAAATACTCAATGATCTTTGGTAGAATCTTATTAACGTCGTTTCTAGATTCATCTGTCCATGTTTTTCCTGAGCAGTGTCTATTAAAAAGATAAAAGCAATAAATGAGTTAAATGTTGATTTCATTATATATGGAAGAGTGATATGATTAAAGATTATGAAGCGGGTGGTGTTAAAACACTATATTCAACAAATGTGCTGCTATTAGTTTTTCATTACAATGTGATTCTGAATTGTCTAAACTCCTCATAAAACCTTCTACTTTTCATCATCTAGTATCATTATATTGGAAACTGATTTTTAAAGATAATTTTAGCACACATAACATCTATCTGGAATAACAGATGTATTTTGGTGAATAGAAACTCTGTTCATCGATGAGTGCTGGAAGACAGACACATGGGCACTCACATGTTATGACCACTCAGGAATATATTGAGTTATGATGATATTAGTGATAAATATAATGTGAGTAGCTCCTCTAAATGATTAAATTAGTCAAGGAACAAGTCAAATATTTAACCATACTTCCACAAATACCTGATCTGATGATAGAAATGTTATCTTTGTTGATATAAAGTGTTTTAACAGATTTTTGAGGAGTTGTCTATTATAATGTTGTTTTCCAGGAGCAGTAAAGAGATCTTATATAGTTTCTCATTACGATTCAAAAGAGTGTCTGCATACTTAAATATATCTTCTTCATTATTATCATCAATGAAATCAGTTTTTGCTGCTTAAAATATTTGTGGAATAAATGAAACCATTACAACATTTTTGGTAAGATTAAAAGAAAAGGAATTAATACTTCTATTCATCAAATAGATCAAAAGTGACAGTGAAGTTTAAAACGTTACAAAAGACTGCTCTGTAATAAAGAATGATTTCTGAAGATCATGTGACACTGAAGACTGCAGGAAATGATCTGTGATCAATCAGTTATCAGACATATTTTCTAATCAATGTCTGTGAAAATCCTCCATCAGTGGACTTCTGTAAGAAACATTAGCATTCATTGACATCTGAAGTGAAGAGGAACTTCCCTTCGAGCTCCTTTAGACAATCCTGGAAGTGATTCAGGATCTTCAGCTCTTTGGCATGTTTTAGAGAGCCACTCGACTCATTTGTGGGAGCAGATGTGACACGATGTGATGGAGTCCAGCTGAAGAACATGCCAGCTGACAGAAAATGGCAAACATGATCTAAACAGCACGCAGTACAGAAAGAAAAGATGGCACACTTTACAACAGCAATGCAAACAGATCTAGTAGGTGTTTGAGATCATCATCAACAGCTTGCACGACAAAGAGACTTCAGCACACTTCTCTGTTCTTCTCCATGATGTCGATCAGATTGAAGGGACACTGGACGACGAAGATCCAATGTTCAGACTCATGATGGAACTAGAAATGTCCAAATCTTCTCCATGATGTCGATCAGATTGTAAAGTTGTAAACCTTCACAGAGCTGCTTAAGCATGAGGCTTCGACGTGCAGCTGCATGCATCACAATTGCTCTTTAACGAAACAGAACGAACTCATTTCAGTCAATGTTAATTTCTAATCGATTATATTCTCTATGGAAGATGTATTTAACACTAACACATAAAGTAATGCCTTGTTATTTCTCCTTGTTGTCCTCGTGTATAGACCCTGTATAGCACAGACGACAATCTGTTCACTGTAAGATGACATCTCTGAAGTCTCCTCAATATTTGTAGAAAAACTGAATGCTGTCCTGTCAGGAAATCTTCTCTTAAAGCGTCAGTGTCTACTTCAGCGTCTCCTGAGAAAGAAATCTTTAAAGTGTTGACTGGGAGCCTCCAAAGAAACAGACTTCGTTCACAAAATTAATTCTGGACACACAAATGCAGAAGTGTTCGGAGTCGACTTGTGTCTCGAGCCAGAGCAGGACGTCCTCCTCACTGTAAACTGTTTTTATATTCAGACAGCATTATAATAAAACAAGTTATATTATACAAGTACATTATTAGGTATCAATGTTCATGTTACTGTTTTATGACCGTGACATCTCCTTATTTTGTGGATCATTGTTTCAGGGCTCCTTGATTGAAGGGACACTGGACGAGGAAGAAAATGTGTTTGTGAGAATATAACACTGTTTATGAGAAGTGAACACATTTCATTTAGTGCTTTAATGTATAGCTAAAGTCTCATTTGTCATATAAACCTAGTATTGAGATCCGATGTTGTTACTCATGATGGAACTAATGTCCAAATCTCCATCCCATCATGCAGCACAGAATGACACGGCTGTTTCTACACTGATGTGTGTGTCCTGCATTACCTTTCCAAGTCTCCACAGTCACTCGCGTCACCTCCAGCTCCATCACACCAACAGTTTGCATGATTCAGCGCCGCCTGAATAACAAATATTACAAATATGTGCTAAAGTTGTACATATCATTGTCATCTTTTAACACAGTGCTTTCTGGAAAACATTTAAATGAACTCACACGCACAAAATAAAGTGTTAAAACTAAAATATATAAATGAACTGATAATCATAGTGATGCACTGATGTAAGATATTCTGGGATTTGTCTGATAATGGAAGTTAAAAAAGCTTCTTTACATGAGATCTAAACCTGACTTCTGAGAGTCAAAAGCAGAAGAAGATATCCTGAAGAAGGTCTGTTTTGTTCTTGTTCATATAATGAAAGTGTTTGGGGAGTGAAGGGATTTTTAACAAAACTGACTTTCATTGGATGGACATAAACAGCTCAGACATTCTTCAAAATAAATTGAGCCGTTCACATATAAATGTGTGTAAATGATAACAATTTTACATGAACTGCCCTTAAGACCTGTTAGAAAACACATCAGCATTCTTTAAAATCTTTCATTACTTATCTGTTCACTGTGTTAATTAACTCTGAATTATGTTTAACTGCTAAAAACATGAATATTGACTATAGCAACCTGTTTAAATGTACATTCATAACTGGAATGACATGTGCATATTTACACTAAACTAGTTGTCTTATGTGATTCTCCGAATCGAGTTACTTTTATTACACTGAATTTGTGTCAAAACCACACCAGAGGACTTATAGAGAAGCATCCTCGCATCTGTAAATAAGATGGAAACCTAAAATACAAATTACAAAAAAAACATCACCAATAAAGTTACTCTCTAATATTTGCCCGAGAGAGTGAAGCACAAAAATCCCTTTATACATGTATTAACAATTAATACGAAATGAAAGTTTCAACAAAACAAATTAAAATATTAACTGTTTTAAAAGTTTGTCTGGACCAACATTGCTGCCGTGTCGGAGGTGATGTATTTCTGCTTTTGGGTGGATCTCTCTCGGCCTCTCGTTCCACCAGCAGGAGAAGTCTCTTGATATGTTTGAGTCTCCGGGTCTGTGTATGATGCCAGCTGCTGAAGAACAGCTCTATTTACACTGGAGGCCTGTATCCACCTGCAGGAAAACAGATGCTGGGAGATGGTGTGTGTCCTTGTGTGAGTGTTCATCTGCTCATCACAGCAGACAGAGAGTCTGAACACAATCCTGCACAGCTCTGATTGAACAGCAGTGATGCTCACACACACAACATTGTTAAGAGAGCCTTCAGATGATGAAGAGCAGCTGTGCTCCATCTTCTTCTTCTTCAAGCTCCTGGAAGTGAGTCCTGTCTTTGTGCAGATGTTGCTCTTCTGAATGAGGACATTGTTGATCCAGAAGTTGTGGAGGATGATGAGGATGATCCACTAGAAACACAGAAGTCAGCACAGGAGAGATGTGTCACAGCAGACAACAGTGTGCAGCTCTTCAAGAGCAGGATTATCTGTAGACAACTGAACCGCTTCAGACTCAGATCACTTCATCTTCTCTTAGTGCTATTGTTTCAGCTTCTGGAAGACTGACACATCAACATACACATATATCAGTTAACAACTGACAGAAGAGCTACTGGAAATACCTGGACATTAATATGAGAAGAAATGAGTGAAGATCCTAACATGAAGAGATGTGAAGAGTGTGTGTAGTTCAGATGAATGTTCATTTCTATTCTTCTGTGATTGCAGCATGATGGTTTGAGTGAAGAAGTCTTCATCAGTGGATGAGAACAAGTGTGTGTTCATCAGTCTCTGTGACATCAGAACACCATTCACACATTACTGAGGATTTATGATCAAACTGAGACACTTATTAACAACAGTTTGACATCAGAGTTATCCAACAAGCTTTTAGCAAGATATCAACACTAGTAACATCTGAAGAAGATATTGTGCTGTAAAAAGCAGGATCTAATAGTATAGTTGTGAGGCTTTAAAGCTGACAGAGGTATGTTGAGGTTAGAGACAGACAGAAAGTGTGGATGTAGAAACACTGCTTGTGAACAGCACATGCACACCTGAGGAACGGCCCTTTAGTAAGAGCCTTCAACTCTTTTAATGGAAGAGCAATTCTGGATCTTCAGAGAAAGTCTGGAAACCCTAATAAAGTCCCATCATTATTCAATCACTGACTCACTGAGAACAACCCATTACTAAACCAACGCTGACTAAATAAAGACTTATTTCTACACTAATATTGGCTTTATTCCAGATCAGAAAACTGTGTTTCTGTGTAAGACTCCAGGAGCAAGAACTTGTTGGTCAAATTTAGAAAGTTTGATTGGAAGTTTTTCAGTTTTATAATTACACATCAAGAGAAATTATAAGACGCCCAATTTAGAGAAAATAAAGCCAGGAATTATATTCAGACAGATGAAGAATTGTGAAGATATTGTCTTAACCAATTTATTTTAAAGTTACTGTTTAGAGCTAAACTCAACTCAGTTTAGAGCGTCTTGGTGGTATGAGTTTAGAAAGACTGATGTTTTAATATAATGAATGTTATTTCTCCACAGAATGTAGTTTCCAGGTGTGTTTGTGAACAGAGATGGACTGAGCAGACGATAATCGAGAGATATCTTCAGCTTTAGTGAACACAACTCTGTCTTTGAGTCAGAAATCTCTCTGAAACCAATGATTCAACACCTCGAGTGTCTTTTCATATAAAACATATATATATATATATGAGAGACAGCATGAATCCTATTGTTAACTATACTTACATTTATAACCAGTATTAGATCGCATTGCACATGTTCATATTGATAAGAGACACAAAGGATGGTCATCTGAGACATTGCTCTTCTCTGAATGAGTGTGACCCGCTCCAAACGGCTTTAATATGACCCATCTGGCTCCGAAACTGAAAGGATTGTGTTTGTCTGAAGGAGTTAACACAGGTTTCACAGATAGTGGTGTGCTGCTGAGGAGCAAGACAGAGCTTGTTTTTCTCCTCACCGAACCTCCTTGCTTTCTCCATTTGTGTTCAGATGTCTTCTTTTAGGGTCACTGGTTCAGCTGAGGATGTGCAGTAACTTACAGACCTGATGTGCTCACACTGAGAAGATAAGATCACACTCCTCTGTGCAGCGTTCATGTTTACTTGCCATTGGTTTGATTCACACTTCATGTTTTCTGCTCTCTCCATGTATTGAACTGAATATGAAGAGCAATACTGTGACACTTCAACATTTAGCACAGCATATATTCCCCTTGTTCTGTCCATACACTGCTTGCTAGATGAGATCTGACATTAATGTCCTGACTCGGTGTGTGTGTGTGTGTGCGCTCGATGTGTTTCTTTACACAGTTTCAGAGGACTTGAATTGTGCCGAGTGTAACTCCAAAGCAACATAAACAGAGCTCTGCGCTGCGTTTGCTGAAAGGGTTAATAGGATGTGTGAGACTCACATGAATTGTGTTCTGTTCTCAGTAATCCTCGCTTGGTTTAAACATTTATTATATTTATGAATACTAAACTTTACCAGCAACAGTAATAAATTAATCAAATAGTATTCCTTATGAAATGACATGTTATAAGTGAAAAAACTAATAAAACATCTTCAAAACAAAGTTAAAGCTGGGCATGATATATTTTCTTACAAATGAGCAGAAATCTGTCCAGAAATTGTCTGAGTAAGAACATCTCCCAAATAAATCAAGAAGCGTTTCTGTTTGTAGATGTTGCACTCCTGGACAGACAAAACTTTGTCTACTTTTTTTTTTCTTTTTGACAACTTTATTCTTCATGGTTCAAAGTTGGAGTTAGTATTTACACGCGAGAACTTCTCTGTACACATACAATCAACAGTTCACGTTCGCTCTTCTCCTTCGTACGCTGATGACATCACTCTCCCTTTTTCCCTCTGACCTCTCGGCATCAAAAGTCAGTCTACATAATATAACGAAATAAAACTCAGATGTAATTTCGATATATTCCTCTTATAACACTAAAATTCACATCTGGTTAAAAAAAAAGTAAATTACAACATTCTTCTAGCATGCAACACCCTCCCCCACTAAAATAAAAAATGTTGTAAAGATTTCCTCCTTAATCATATTTTAACAATGTCAACAATCTAACTCCAGACGAAAAGTGAATTCACAAATAAGTTTTTTTTTCTTATACATTATAGAATAATTGGGCTTTACTATCTCTCCATATATATATATATATATATATATATATATATATATATATTTTTAGCATCAGTATCTCATAGCATCAACACAAGACTAACGGTCCATAGTCCATTAGTGTTAAAGGGTGCATAATCCATAGAAGTATTGGTGGGCCCCCCCAAATCTTCACATAGGGACAAGGAAAATACCATTTACACCCATTCTTGTATACCTACACATTTTTCAACTATGAATGTAATCATTCTATATGGTAAGTGTATATATAACCATTACTACACTACTTTCCCGTTCCAATATACTCCAATAGTAGTCCCTTTCTGTGACTATTACTTAAAATAGTTGTACAGATATAACTTATTTTGTAAACTCTGTCATGAAATATAACTTATTAAATGTTGAACCAAATTAGCTATGAATTATAAACTACAACTTATGAACTAAATTACGTATGAATTTGTGTCTCTGAGGGAATATTATTATTATTATTATTATTATTTTTAGTTCCCTTTTTAACCACTAGCAATGATAGAAAGGATACATGAACAATGAGCCGGTAGAGAGGTCATAGCTGTTTCCTGGAGACCACTTCACTCCAACAGGGCAGATCTTCAGCTGCTGAAATGTTGGCTTGCCTAACTGATCATAAGTGTAGACACGTCGGGGCTTTCTAAATCTCTTGGGCCTGTCCTTCTGCGTTCCGTACCTCCTCAATGTTCTCTTCTCCTAGGGGTTCCTCTGGTAAAATCGTCCCCTCAGTCACATGTTTAGATGTTTCCATTCTTGGGCAGAACTCCTCTGATTCAACATTGAGGGGTTGATTGACACGTTTATTTTTTGTCCACAAATTATATTCTTCTTCACTGAAACTATCTGGATCTGTCAGGTCAGGACCTCAGCTGCGTTTATAATTCCTCCTTACTGTCTGTTCTATTTGACTTCTCTTGCTTTTCTTCTCCAGGTTGGGTTCATGAATGTCTGGCTCTTCGACCAGGTAAGGACATGGCAGAAGTAAGTTACGATGCAACACACGTCTTCTCCCTGTTCCTTGCAATGGTTCTACCACATACACAGGACTCTCAGCCCCTTTTCGTTCTTTGACCACATGAATTGCGTCCTCCCAGTAACTACGCAATTTACCCGGACCACCTCTGGGGGTGAGGTTCCTCACCAAAACATGGTCACCTGGCTCAAGAGCAGAACTCCATGCCCGTCGATTGTAATTTTTCTGTCCTCTCCTCGCACTTTTCTTTAGATATTGCATTGCGATAGCATAAGCTTCTTGCATGACATCCCTCCACTTTTCTGCATAGGCAGTGGGTGACTGCTTCCGTGTAGTGCCTTGCTTCGGAAACATCAAATCCACAGGTAATGTTGGCTCACGACCAAAGGGAAGGAAAAATGGAGAAAATCCCGTGGCTTCGTGCACAGTGGAGTTATATGCATGTACCACCTTATTCAAGTGTTCCTTCCATCTTGACTTCTGAGACTCCCCCAGAGTGCGCAACATACCCAGCAGCGTTCTGTTGAAGCGCTCTGCAGGATTAGCCTGTGGGTGATATGGGGAGGTGCGTGAATGATGGATACCACAGTAGTCTTGGAGCTTGCGAAACAGGATATTTTCAAACTCCTTCTCCTGGTCGTGGTGGATCTTGGATGGGAAACCAAAGCGCATAATAAAATCATCAAAGAGCTTTCTGGCCGCAGTTTTCCCAGATTTATTTTTTGTAGCATACGCCCGTGCATATTTTGTGAAATGATCCACGACTACCAATATGTACTCCTCTCCTCCCTTACACTTGTCCAAGTGTAAGTAATCAATAGAGACCATTTCAAGCGGTGTCCGGTTGCGTTAAGCTTCGCCGACCTGGTGACATATGTCAGAGGATTATTATCACTATATACCGTGAAGTGAGGTGCATGGAACAGATAATCACGAAAGCCTTCCGTTACGGCCCATTTTAGCGCCAGAAATTCTAATTTATAGGATGTGTGAGACTCACATGAATTGTGTTCTGTTCTCAGTAATCCTCGCTTGGTTTAAACCCTGTGTGTGAAACCAGGCTGGACAATATCACAAGAGTTGATCAAGTACATCTCCAAAATAAATGAAGAAGCGTTTCTGTTTGTAGATCACAAAATGTAGAAAGTGTCTCAACATCACAGTCAAATCTGTTTAGAAGGAAAAAGTGACTGGGCTAATATTTCTAAATGAGTTTGAAAGACATTTCTTCTCCTTTATTTGTGCTGAAATCTTTGTGAGGAGCTCATTTCCAGATTTGATCCATATCAAAGCATCAACACAGTTCTTCCAGAAAGTTGGAGACAACATCCGTCTGAAAAAGAGCTGAAGCTGTGGATGATTGTGTTGAACAGAGGAAGAAGAGAACAAACTGGAGCCACAGCAGTGTCAGCAGGATCCAAGCACTGCAGAGAAGATTGGGACATGTGTTTTTACACCATCCACAACTACAGCATATTCTTTAGGACATTTAGACAACTATTCACAACAAGTTAACACAACACCTTCTTGCTCAAAAGGTGCCTCACCAAAACCAAATTTTCATTCAGATTTAGATACAATATGCTTATTATTCCATATAAAACATCTGTTCACTGAGAAATTATGTTTCTAAATTAAACTCCAGGAGAGAAGCATTTGTTTGTGAAAACTGGAAAACTTTATCAGAAGTTTAGAAATGTTGTAGTTACAAAACAGAAGAAAATGAAGACCTCCAACCTGAGCAGAAATACAATGAGGAATAATCTTCATAAACTAGTTGTTGTTCTGTTTTAATCGTTTGATCCAGTTTACTTTAAAAGTATTATTAAGAGAGCTAAAGTCCAAGAAGTTCAATCCTCCATTTTCAGTTGATTTCTTCATATAATGGGTTTTATTTCTCCATAAAAGACTGAAAAGCATATTGTCAGCAGTCTTGTAAATACTATTGTTGACTGCTGGAGAAAGAGCTGTATATGTGAGTCTTGAGATGTCCTCAAAGAGAAGTCTCTTAGTAAACACTGATTCAATTTGTTCTTCATCTTATCAATAACAGAGCAAATATTGAGCTCACATCTTCTCTCTTCATCCTTTACAATCTTTAGACCTAAATATGAGATTTCAGTTTTTATAGGGACACCACAGATAGATGGTGAATCACACAGCTTAAGAGACATTAATTCACACTTATTAATATTGAAATGAAGAGCTGAAGCTTTAGAGGAGATCTGAATAATATGAAGAACATCTTTTAAACAGAGAGTGGTGTGATGTGCTGATTGGCTGATGGTGATGATGTCATCTCAGCTGTGATTCCTCTTAAAGTCTGTGTTTAACAGAATCAGACAGTAGTTGTGAACAGAGGAAGAACAGTGTGTGTTTTATCACACAGATGCTTTCTGTCTTCACTTCTAGATTTAGTTTTATTAAGACTATCTCAGAAATCATTCGTATCTTCATTAAATCTAGATTCATAAAGAGAGCTATAGAAGGATGAACAATAACCAGCAATAGATCTCGGCTCGTGTGTTAATATACCATTAATATTCAAATCTGAAACTCTGTTTTTAAATCACTTTTTTCTAATTGAAGAAAATAATCTGAATTGTGTTCCCCTTCTCCATCATCTCTGTCTGGATCTAATGAAGGCCCTCGGCTCTCATTTATTAATATCATCGAAGTGCTTTTGAAGAGAATTAGTTCAATGTTTTCATCGTCAGAGAAAATAGAGCGAGATCTTTGAGAGAGACTGTCATCTTTCAAATGATATTTTCTTCTTCATATTTCCTGGCACTGACTAATACACTACCATCATTTATTACAAATGTCCCAGTTTCAAACGTCAGTAATTCCCAGTTATTACAATAATCATAACTCAGATGAGCTAAATTCAGATAATGTTCAATCAAGCTGTGAATGGTCATCTGAACAGATTGGGTGTCCAGAATTGAATGATTAAGTTTCCAGTAAGAGTTATAATGGTTGTTGGAGAAAGATTGTAGGCCAACATTAATAGAAACTGCTTTATGGTCTGTCAATGGCAGAGGAAGAATGTGAATTAAAATCTTTTCTTTCTGTAAGCTACAAGAAGCTATAGCCAATAATCAATACGAGACATGACAGGACATGCCTTATTGTTCCAGGTGAAGGGTTTTAAATTAGGGAATTTCTCTTTTCTCCTTAAGTCTGATATTGGAAGAAGTTGGAGAACGAGGAGGCCATCTGTCAAGAGACTCGTCTAGAGTAATATTAAAATCACCGCCAATTAATAAAAGTGAATTTGGATGAACAATGTGTTCAGCACATTTCTACTGTATCAAATAAGTCTTCATTTTCAGTTTTAGAGTTGTACCCAGGGCCGTCTCGAGTGTTTTGGGCCCTAAGCAGATTTTCACTCACATCCATCCCAATGAACACATCACACACTGACTCCTGACTGTACAGTTTGATCAGTTTGTTTTACTCTAGATATTTATCTGTCAAGATATGGATAGGAAAATAGATTCGTGTAGTTGACAAATCTGCAGTAAAACACTGTTCTGGCCCTTTAACTAATTAAAGTTGTCCGTGGAGTTTAAAAACAGGAAATGATGTCACACCGGAGGACAACCTGTTCAGTGACAATGTTTCAAGTTCATATCTCCAATTTCTAAAATAGACACTTGTAAAATTATGCTGAGGTATTTATTAACAATTATATGCTTTTCTTTTTCATTTATAATAAATTTATTGAACATCGTTGAGACAGTCACACTATAGGACAACTTTGAGATTTAGATCAAACATTTATAATAATAATAATAATAATAATAATGAATCTTCTGTGAAAATGCAATGCAAAGATAATCAGATATAAGTGTAAACAGGTTGAAACAGATCATCAACATCAAAGTGAAAGCAGAAATCTGAGAATACACCTTTTAAATGAGTTTGTAACCGCCTTTAAAAGAAGAAGAAGAAGAAGAAGAAGAAGAAGAAGAAGAAGAAGAAGAAGAAGAAGAAGAAGAAGGGCCCGGTTGCAGAGTGCTCTGGAGGTGGGATTGGTAACGGCTGATCTGTGACTGGAGTGTGCATGGTAGGAAGTGGTGTAGAATCCGGAAGCGATCTGGAAATGGAGGATGAAATGTTTGAAGCGGATGGAGGCGGGAATGGAGATAATGAATGGAGTGTAGTGGAAAATCGGAAAAGAAAGAAAAGCTGGAGTAATGCATCAGAAACTGTAGTGAAAATGGAAGTCATCTGACAAGAAAAAGGAAGGAAGAGTACAAGGTAATGACCTTAGTAAGAAAATAAGTGAAGTGTTAAGAAATATGGCAAAAAGAAGTCTATAAATAGTAAAAAAGCAGTCCGTGGTGGAATAATGAGTGTAGGTAAGCAGTTCAGGAAATAAATAAAATGATGAAGAAAACCAAAAAATCTGTATTGTTCAGTGAGAGCTCAGGAAATACTCAGGAGAGAAGTAACAATTACTGGAGGGAATTCTGTAATAGAATTGGGGAAGAAATTGAAATAAATGAAATTTGGAATATGATAAGAAAGATGGGAGGGATTCAGAGAAATAACAATATCCCAGTTCTAGTAAACAATGGAAAAATAGCAATGAAAGACAGTGATAAAGCAGAGATGTGAAAGCATTCGTAAAGGTGCACAGCAACGATAATATTTCAGGAAATATGAGGAAATATAGAGAACAGAAAGTTAGGGAGAATGCTCACATATTTGTAAAAAGGAATCCATTGGGAAGTTTGTTAGACTTATATGAGTTAAAGACAGAACCTGCGGGAGGCAAAATTACTTCCCCAGGTTAGGATGACATATGCTATGAGATGATAAAGCACATCTGATTTAACATTAAGTAGGATTTTAAGACTTTTTAATAAAATATGGGAGACAGGGAACCTGCCACAGATTGGAAGCATGGGGTCATAGTGCCAACAGCTAAACCAGGAAAAGACCATTCTCAGCCAATTAATGACAGAACAACTGCACTGACATCAAATTAAAGCTTGAGAATTGATGGAAAAATGTAGAACTGGATTCTGAGTTTCTTGTTTGGGAGAACAATCTTTTCTTTCTTTTCTAAGATTCTCCCAATTGAGAATGGTACTCCACAGGGAAGTGTGAGCAGTCCTATTCTTTTTAATTTAATGATAAATGACATATTTCATAGTGTGGATACGGGAATAGGAAGATCATTGTATGTGGATGATGGAGCACTATGGAAAAGGAGCGTAATGCTTCATTTGTAGAAAAGAAAATCCAAAAAGCAGTGAATGAGGTGGAGAAATGGACAAATAGTTGGGGTTTCCCATTTTCTGTGGCGAAAACAAAAGTAATATGTTTTTCGAAAAAGAAAATAATTCAAGCCTGAATGTCAAAATGTATGGTTGTCAGAAATTGATATAAAAATGCACAAAAGGAATCAATGGTGCTTGTCAGGAGCTGAATGGGGGTGAGCTGTCATGCACTGAAGAGAATATATTGTGCTGTTATTAGGTCAAACATAGATTATTGCTGTGTAGTTTACAGTTCTGCAAACAAAACTTTGCTTAAGACAGAAGTAATTCAAAATCAAGCTTTGTGGATCTGTTGTGGTGTATTTAGGTCTTCTCCAGTGGCTTCGTTACAGGTTGAAATGGGAGAATTGCCTCTACATCTGCGTAGGTCTCAGTTGAGGTTAAGTCTGGTGTGCTGTCAAGGGACATCTGGACTACTTCTGAAAGATTGTTGGGAATATGCATACAGAGAAATAACAAGCTTTGGCTGGGTAGCAAGGAAGGAGGTAAATAGTTTGAAGATGAGAGACCATGATATTGCTCCTTCTGTTGCTATTCCAGCAATCACCCCTTGGTGGTTCCCCATGCCACTAAGAAACTTACAAATTCACAAAGTAATAAAAAACAGGAGATGAACGTGCCACCTGAAGTAGTGATACAACAATACATAATTGAAGAGTATTATTCTGTGTTACAGGTATTTACAGATGGGTCTAAGTCTGAGTCTGGAAGAGCAGCAGTATATCTTCCTACTTTTAAAATAAAAATGGCTAAAAGATTATCAGACTATGTGTCAGTTTTTACTACTGAATTGTTAGCTATCATGCTAGCGCTACAGAGGATTGAAGAAGTTCAGCCAGCAACAACAGTGATATGTACAGATTCAATGGCTGCGCTCTCAAGTCTATTAAGTGGTAAATCTGAAGCTCGGCAAGACTTAGTTTTAGAAGTGTTACAAAGTTTGTATAGAATAAGACAGTTAAGGATTGAGGTTACATTCCTCTGAGTGCCTGCACATGTGGGTGTGGATGGAAATGAGGAAGTAGACTTGCTAGCAAAGAAAGCATTAAATCATCCACAAATAGAAATTAAGATAGCATTAAGTAAAGCTGAATTCAAGAGACTGGTTACATTAGAAGCAAATATAAAATGGCAAGACATATGGAATAGTGGGTCTAAAGGAAGACACCTATTCCAGATTCAGGAGAGTGTTGTAAAGGAGAGGAAAAGATACGGAAATAGAAAGAAAGATGTCATTCTTTCAAGACTGAGAGTTGGACATACAGCATTGAATCAAGGTCTGTATAAGATAGGTAAGCATGAATCTGGAAAGTGTGATAAATGTGGAGAGGTAGAAAGAGTGAGGCATATTCTTATTGAATATTCTGCATATGAAAGAGAGCGATTTCAATTAATTCAAGAATTAGGATGGCTGGGAATTGATCACATTTCTTTAAATACATTGTTAGGAAATGGTTCAAGGCAATCAGCAGTGCATGACATTTTGTTTAAATACCTGAAAAACACAGGAACACTATGTAGAATTTAGAAATGTAATTATTTGTTATTGAAATATATATTTTTTCTTTTATTTTTTTGGGTTGTGTCCGTCTTCTAAATCTATGCGCACTCCACACTCCAGATCAGCAGGTGGCGGTAATGCACCTTTACGCTGGTTTGCCAAAACCGCCATAAAACACTAGAAGAAGAAGAAGAAGAAGAAGAAGAAGAAGAAGAAGAAGAAGAAGAAGAGTGTCGAAACCGAAAGTAATCGCGTATTTTGAAGAGTTAAACTCCTTCTGTTCGGATCTCAGAGTTGACGGTAAGTTGAGTTGTCAGCTTCTAATATCATGTATTATTGTAGAATGTCGCTCTCGTGTTAAACTCTTCACACTTTAACGGAGATTTGAGGGAGTTGTTGTGACAGTTTAAAATGATGGAAAGACAATCAGGAAGTCGAAAATGTTTCCGTGTTGGGATGAAGATCGCAATGAAACTATAAGAAATAAAATAAAATGTAATCAATCGTAAAGAGGCTCAAGCTGTGGAGGTCAGAAAGACTGAAAGAGATTTTTGGAGCTCATTCTGTAATGAAAAAGGTAGAAGTAAGAGATTTGAACGATCTGTTTTCAGAAGAGGAGAAGAGTTAGCAGAAACAGATGAAGAGAAGACAATAATGTTTCCAGAGGAGTTTATAAAAGACAACTCTTCTAGAAACTTGTGTGAAGAGAGAAAGAGATGAAGAGAAGAGATGTTCAGAATAAAGCTGACAGTAAAAGACAGAAGGGAAGTTCTGGACATTTGAAATGACTGAATTTAAGAAAGCATTAAAAAGAGTGAAAGAGTCAGCAGCTGGACAAGACGGAGTGAGCTATGGTCAGATAAAACATCTCAGTTGAGAGACTTTGGGTTTTATTCAACAAGATCTGGATCCAAGGGGTTTTACAGAAGAGATGGAAAGAGCCAATAGTTATTCCCATAAGGAAGCCTGGGAAGAATCATAGTTTTCCAACAAACTGAAGGCCAAGAGCACTTACTGTGGGGAAGTTGTGGCCTAAAGGTTAGAGAGTCGGACTCCCAATCGAAAGGTTGTGAGTTCGAGTCTCGGGGCCGGCAGGAACTGTGGGTGGGGGGAGTGCATGTACAGTTCTCTATCCACCTTCAATACCACGACTGAGGAGCTCTTGAGCAAGGCATCGAACCCCCAACTGCTCCCTGAGCGTCGCAGCATAAATGATGAACACTGCTCCGGGTGTGTGTTCACAGTGTGTGTGTGTGTGTGTGTGTGTGTGTGTGTGTGTTCACTGCTCTGTGTGTGTGCACTTCGGATGGGTTAAATGCAGAGCACAAATTCTGAGTATGGGTCACCATACTTGGCTGAATGTCACGTCACTTTCACTTACTTCCCATGGATGTAAAATAATAGAAAAGAAGATTACAGAAAGATTATTGTGTTATTTGTAAGAAGTTATCACCAGATCAGAGTGGATTTAGGGGGACGAGGAACAGTAGACAGACACTAGAAAAGCATTGTTTAATAAAGAGATTGTTCTTTGACTGTGAAAAAGCGTATGATAGAGAATGGCATTCCTCAGGGGCGTGTTATAAGACCATTGCTTTTTATTAGTATGATAAATGATGTGTTTAGGAGGATACAAATATTTGCAGATGTTTGTTTGCAGATGATGGAGCTCGTACAGAGGAGAAAAGCATTACAAGAAGTTGGTCATTTAAGTGGGGGTTAAATTCTTAGTGGACTTTTTTCACTAATAAAAGAATGGATGAGGAAATCAGATTAAAGTTGTATAATCACAATCTAGAACGGGATCCAAAATAAGATTTGTTGTAAGATTTGTTGCAAAGCAGACTCACATGGAAAGGGCATATTGAGAAGATGGAAGAGAAATGTTGAATATAATGAGATGTGTGTCTGGGAAAGGCTGGGGGCAGATAGACTGGTATTGAACACTATTTACAGAACATTAATCAGATCAATAATGGACTATAGGAGCATAGTATATGGATCTGCAGCAGAAACTCTTTTAGATAAAATGTTATTAATATCCAGAAAGGTAAGGATTTTGAACGAGTTCTCAGTATTTTCAGAGGAGTTTATAGCAGTAATGATGCATTAAGATGGATAAGCGAGGCAGGATTGAAGGACGTGTGGTGTGTTCAGACTCTAGTTCTGCTCTTATTGAAGCACAACAGTCAGACACTAGACAGGGTTTAGTCGTGCAGATTCTGTAAGAATGATGTACTTTACAGCAGAGAAGGAGCGTAATATTCATGTGTATGGAAATAATGAATGGACAAATGGAGTCTTTAAATGCCTCAGATGTAAAGTTATTCGCTGTCAAAGTGACGCCAAAATGAATGGGAGTCAATGGGATGCTAACATCAGGTGGGGGTCCGCTAGCCAATGCTTCAATAAAATATGAAACTCTACCCCCCTGATAAAAACAGGGCCTGCTCTACAGACAGTGCTTCCCTCTTGTTCGAAGACGTCAAATCTGATTTGTAAAGAGCATTAGTGACAGAATCATCAGCCAATCAGATTTTGACATTCCATGACATCACGCCCTCTGGTACCTTGCTTCTCCCAGTCAGGGTTGCCAGGTATTCTCACAAACCACCCAATCGTGTTTTGAGGTGTCCCCAGTTAAAAATCGCATTCCAGGGGTAAAATACAATTTTTTTTCTCCTGGTAAAATTCACATTCCAGGGGCTAAATTTCACGTCACTGAGATTGCTTCAACCAGCAGACATGAAAAACAACCCGCGGTAACAGTGTTAAAGTAGCCCAATCTGGCAACATTGATTCCAGTTTTAATTTGTGAATTTCCAAGCCACTGTCACCGGTGATCTACACCAGATCTTGTTGATTTGCCTTTTTCAAGACGCTCTTTTACAAACAAAAGAGGAATAACTGAAGGATAAACTACTTAACCTGAATTTGCTAACAACGGTTTTGTGCACCATTTCAAAGATTGCATCTATGACTGGCTAACAGCTAGCACCGAGCACAAGAAGTTATTTGGCCATGTTTATTTTTTTAATACGAGTAAAGGGACATGGAATGATAGACAGACTTTATTTACAAGTGACAGGTGAGTGCTTTATTATTTGAGGAGTATTGATTCATGCACATTGTTATGGAGGTGTAGTGTTGTCTGATAATGCTGTGGTGTGTGTGTGGATGTCCAGTATTTGTACAGTTCTGCTGCTGTCGTCATTTTAGAGTGACGTGATGTTCATAGAGAATCGTGTATTGATGGATTACTTTTACTGATCATCCAGTGATGTGGTCAAAGTGTTATTTGTTTTGTTTCTTCATTGACAGACCTCAGATCAGTTCTTCATCATGGAGATCAGTGAGAGATCTTCATCTCCAGAACACAGCTGTGTGTCTCTGAAGAGTGACAGATCCATGGGAGATCCTCGTAAACTCAGTGCTGAACCAGTGACCTCTGACCCCAGTGCTGAACCAGTGACCTCTGACCCCAGGTGAGACTCCATCAGCTTGGTATGGTGCTGTGAGACATTATTAAAGCTCTTTCTCTTCTGCTGTCTGCTGTCTCATTATTTTCTGTATTATTGTCACACATAAGGAATCTGATTGTGTGTGCGGTGTTAAACTGTGTTTCACTGCTATCTCTGGAATAATAATCACAGTGTTGTGTGTCATTTGTCTCTTGTGTTTCTATAAGCAGGTCTGAAGTTATTATGGAGAACAGAGAGAGTAAGAGATCTTCATCTCCAGATCACAGCTGTGTGTCTCTGAAGAGTGACTGGTCCAAGCCGGGTCTTCCTCTTAAACTCAGTGTTGATCCAGTGACCTCTGACCCCAGGTGAGGATAAACGTGTAGTGCACACTTCACTGTTCACACACATCTAGTGTTTGCTGCAGATGAGAGTAAAATGCTCGCTCTGAGTCCTGACAGAGAGATGAGTTATGATTTTATTCCTGATTTCACCTCAAATCTGTGGACAAAAGTTCAGTGCTGGAAAATGAATTTGATCTCAATGTCCAGCCGCAGTGGATGGATAGACAATAAAACGCAAACTAGTGATCTGAAACAATGGTGTAACCGGTAGCTCTTTGTAGTGCGCCGTAGCTACTCTCTTTCTGTGTGTATCATCAGTATGTCAGGATACACGCTATGGACCAGAACTCTAGATTCACTACAGAGGGCAAAATGAGCTAAAACACATTAACACAAAAACCAGACAGACCAGGAAAATGACTTTTACCAAGATGGTTTCCTTTTACTTTTACAGGAAGTTTGAAAATTAATGTAATATGAAATTAAATAACAATAAATAATACAACTGTATAAAGAGATGTAGAATTTGAGCTCTTTTGTGGTTACTAGCGATCTGAAACAATGGCCTCAGCACCCGAAGGAGTAGGGATGAGTTTACCAGACGTCTCGTTTTTCCCGGGAGTCACAATTCGTTGTCGATTAACTTACAGTTAGTGAAGGCAGGATAAAAATCACGCTGATAGAAGTGTAGAGAATCTCACGTCAATACAGTCATTTATGGATTAAGTGAACATGAACAGTGTGAAAACTGAACGTGTGTCAGTATTTAATGCTCGCCTTCCGTCTTAAAAGGACAGCATTCCAAACTAAATACCTGTCATTAATTTTAACCAACAAAAGATGTTAAATAAATGTATACATGTTGAGTAAAACCTACAGTATCTGAAGAAATAGTTTAATTTGTATCTCTATTGTATTTGTCTTATTGTGCTTCTTTAAAATATAAATATATATATATTTATATATATATTTTTTCACTACTGTTTAGGCTGGTTCACACGGCAGGATAATCAGGCCGATTTTAGCCCCGATTCACCCCTTCCGACAATCTTAGGATGCTCCGATTATCGTAAAATAATCTGATCAAATATTCCTGCCGTGTGTGGTGTGTTAAGACCGCTCTCCTCTGCTCGGAAGAACGTCGGGACCGCTCCGATCTCAAATCGGGGATATCCAACATGTTGGATTTATTTGGCCCGATTTCTTCTCGTGTGTGGTGTCCCCCGAGGACAAACAATCACGCAGCCTGTGGACTGTGGCGTGTAGCCAATCAGAAAGCGAGGTGACGAGGCGGTGAGGAAGTACCGGCAAACAAAATCAAAACAGCCGGCGTATATAATATAACAAATATAACAAATACAAATAAAGTCGATGGGCATAACTACATCCACAACTGCAGTCCGCCAGAGTACATGGAAACTAATATATGAACGTTTTTCAAAGGAAATTAATCTGTGTAGTACGTATTAACATTTATATGAGATAAAACAACAACTAACTCCATATCATGATGTAGCAAGTATAGTCCATGCTCGCGTTTTCTCCACCTCTTTGACCATCACCTTTTCTTGTTTTTCTTATGTTTTATTTCCGTTAAAAACAAAGCACAAACTACAGCCACTGCATCCTCTTCGTCCGCCATGATTGTTTACTCTGAAATCACGTTTGATCTCGAGGGATTTTGCGAGATTTCCCGTCTGACCTGGGAATGCTCGGGAGTCAAATCGGTTCGTGTGTGATGTGTTGATATTGCCGTGTGGCTGCACACCACACACTGAACGACCAAAACTGTAGACCCGTGATTTTTTATCGCCGTGTGTGGGGTCTCTCAGATTTGGAAAATCGGCCGACAATTTTAAAATCGTCCCGTGTGAACCAGCCTTTAAAGGGATAGTTCACTAAAAATTAAAATTGAATGTTGCCTTTTCCGGCTTTCTGTGAAGCTCATTTGGAGCACTGTGCATTACATAAAGTGATGAACAGATAAACCGAAATGCAAGACATTAATTATACAGAATGACATCTCTATTGATTTAGATTCGAGTTTTTATATGAACCTATTTTGTAAAAACCTGTTCTCTGTTGTTCCAGCCGTGTGTATAGAGACGATCAGATACGAGCCCAGGATCCTCCTCAAGCAGTGAATGATGAACTACAGAGAGTCAAAGAGCAGCACAAAACCAGCATGAAGAACAAGTATGAGAGATTATTTGAGGGACTGAAACTCCAGGAGAATGAAAGCCTCCTGAACAGCATCTACACACAGCTCTACATCATAGAGGGAGAGAGAGAAGGAGTGAATGAAGAACATGAGGTTTTACAGATGGAGAAAACAGCCAGAACACAACACTCACAAGACACTCCAATCTACTGCAATGACATCTTTAAAGCCTCCGCTGAAGCAGGATGTGAGGAGAAAGAGCAGATCAAGACTGTTCTTACTAAAGGCATCGCTGGAATCGGAAAAACCGTCTCTGTGCAGAAGAAGAAGAAGAAGAAGAAGAAGAAGATCAAGACTGTTCTTACTAAAGGCATCGCTGGAATCGGAAAAACCGTCTCTGTGCAGAAGAAGAAGAAGAAGAAGAAGAAGAAGATCAAGACTGTTCTTACTAAAGGCATCGCTGGAATCGGAAAAACCGTCTCTGTGCAGAAGTTCATTCTGGACTGGGCCGAGGGAAAAGCCAATCAGGATGTAGATTTCATGTTTGTGCTTCCATTTCGAGAGCTGAACTTGATCCGAGATCATCAGTACAGTCTCCACAGACTTCTGCTGGACTTTCATCCTGAACTTCAAGATCTGGACTCACAGATTTATGAGGAGTGTAAAGTTGTGTTCATCTTTGATGGTCTGGATGAAAGCAGAATCACTCTGATGTTTTCAGACGCTCAGAAAGTTTGTGATGTGACTGAGACTTCATCAGTGGCTGTGTTGATGTCAAAGCTGATGAAAGGAGAGCTGCTTCCCTCTGCTCTCATCTGGATCACCTCCAGACCAGCAGCAGCCAATCAGATCCCCTCCAAATACATCCACCGTCTGACAGAAATTCAGGGATTCACTGAGCCTCAGAAGGAGGAATATTTCAGGAAGAGAATCAGTGATGAGCATCAAGCCAGCAGAATCATCTCACACATCAGAAGAGCAAGAAGCCTCCACATCATGTGCCACATCCCCGTCTTCTGCTGGATCTCATCCACTGTGCTTCAGAAGCTCCTGGAAGAAGATCTGAGTGCAGAAATCCCTCAAACTCTGACTGAAATGTACATCCACTTCCTGCTGATTCAGATCAACATGAGGAAGCAGAAGTATGAAGAGAGAGATCCAGAGAAACTCCTGCCGTCCAACAGAGAAGTGATTGTGAAACTTGCTGAAGTGGCTTCCAAACAGCTGATGAAGGGCAATGTGATGTTCTATGAGGAGGACCTGATTGAGAGCAGCATAGACGTCACTGACGCCTCGGTGTATTCTGGGATTTGCACTGAGATCTTTAAGCAGGAATCTGTGATTCATCAGAGGAAAGTCTACAGCTTCATTCATCTGAGCGTTCAGGAGTTTCTCGCTGCTTTCTATCTGCTTTACTGCTGTTTAACAGAGAACAAGAAAACACTGCATGAATTCAGATCTAACAGATCTGATAAAGACTCTCTGTATGATCTACTAACATCAGCAGTATATAAAGCTCTCAAGAGTGAGAATGGACGTCTGGATCTGTTCCTGCGGTTCCTGCTGGGCGTCTCACTGGAGTCCAATCAGAGACTCTTACAGGATCTACTGACACACACAGAGAACAGCTCAGAGACCATCAGCAGAACCACACAGTACATTAAAGAGAGGATCACAGATCCAAATGATCATTATCGTCTCTCAGCTGATCAGTCGATCAATCTGTTCCTCTGTCTGCTGGAAGTGAAAGATCAGACTCTGTTCAGAGAGATTCAGGAGTTTGTGAAATCAGACAAACACTCAGAGAAGAAACTCTCTGCTGCTCACTGCTCAACAATCTCCTACATGCTTCAGATGTCAGAGGAGACACTGGATGAACTGAACACCATGAAATACAACACATCAGCTGAGGGGAGAAGAAGACTGATACCAGCTGTGATCAACTGCAGAAAAGCTCTGTGAGTGTTTCATCATCAACTAAAGGATCATATTTAATAATGAACCTGACTCCTTTAAAATAAATGTTCCTGAATGAGAGATTTTCTCCTGAATAACAGGCCAGAATCTTAAAGGAGTCCCAACATGTGTTTTTAATCCAGTAGATATTAGAGTAAAAGGTAAAAACATCCCCGTCACATGAGAAACTGGTTCATTAAATCAGCAGCAGCTGCAGCAAAGAGACGCTCCACACATTGATCAGTAAAGCTGACATTCACACATTTCACTCTCAATCAAGACACAATCATGATATCAACTACTGCTAATATTAATAACTATAATAACATTTAATCTGCAGTAATTATTGATCATAAATGCTGAATGTTGCAGCTGTTTGACTGCTGTTACAGTGAACTATTACAGTGAAGACAGAGCTTGAAGTCTGCTTACTCTTTACTGTACAGCACTAGACACTATTTTACATTATTATACATTTAAAGAGCTCTGCATTATGACATAAAATAAATCAAACCATAGAAAAGGTGGATGAGTGTGAATGGTAATATTATGAGTGATATAGGTCTAGTTTTCTAACACATATTTACTCTGTCAGCATTGTGACCACATTAATGTCACAAATAAAAGATTAAAACTTACATTTCAGCAGCTCACACACGGACATGAATTATTCACACAAAACAAGCTTAGAGTTTGTCATTTAATGAGATCTGTGTTAAATATCCATTTACATGTCAGTCTTTTGTGAAAATGACTTTTACAAACTCAGATGTGACTCATTTCTGTGAAGGACTACAGAACAAGCCCTGATTCACAACATTAGTGTCCAAACACAGAAAAAAAAGAGGGTCTATATATCAGATCAGGATCTGAAGACTATAATAAACACAAATCCAGCTCTAGAGCATCAGATCTCACAGTCAGCTCAAAACAATGATGTGCAGGACACCACTGATGATCTTTATGATTGTGAAGGAGAGGAATGAAGAGCTTCTCTCTCGTGAACACGCTGCTGGAGAAGATTCTTCTGTGTGTTTCAGGAAAAGTTCATCAGTAGTTTAGTGCTCGAGCGCTGCTCAACAATGTCAGAGACACGGCTTCAGATCTACAACAAACCTGCTCCTTCTTCTCATTTACTCATTTATCTGTTGATTTCTTCAATTAATGCAGAGATTTATCAAATAAAGCAAAGCAAGTTACTGTTCTTGTGAACACCACTGACTCAAACTAATTCAGCTGAAGCAGCAAATAAAGAGAAACTACAAATATTGATCACATTAACAATACAGCAGGAAGGATTTAATACTTTAAAAATAATAATAATAATAAATTGTATTTAATCTCTTCTAGATTTTCTGGCTGTAATCTCACTGCTCAGTGTTGTGAGAGATTGTCTTCAGCTCTACAATCCTCAAACTGTGTCCTGAGAGAGCTGGATCTGAGGAACAATGACCTGCAGGACTCTGGTGTAAAGTTTATTTCTGATGGACTGAAGAGTCCAAACTGTCAGCTGCAGATACTGAGGTATTAAGAACATAGAAGTGTGTGTGTGTGTGTGTGTGTGTGTGTGTCTGCAGATACTGAGGTATTAAGAACATAGAAGAGATCATTTACAGACAACTGATCACAGTGTGTTGGTTTTTGTGGTTTACAAGGACTTTTGACCTGAATACGCACCAGCATTACAGGGACATTTGGGTTTATGAGGACAGGGCCCATGTCCTTATAATTCCGACAGTGTATATGCCTTTCTCTATGTCCCAGAAGCTCCCTCTCAAATTTTCGCGCCATGTCCTAATATACCACAAAACCCTGAAATTTTACTATACACTGTGTATCCTCCGAACTCGGGAGTGCGCCCCTGCAGCCCGGACCCGGTACTGCATCCGCGTCATCGAAAATTTGCATATTTTACACTTGTGTAAGTTTGGAGGCCGCTGATTGGCTAGATCGGCACCGGAGGGCGGGAAATCGCGAAAACAAAATGGCGGCGGTGGGCGGGGCTACATTCTGCCGCTAATACCTCCGTACAAGTAAGTTAATGCAGTTTGGTAATTATTTAAACACTTTTTTGCTATAATTTATCGATTGTATATGATTATATAAATGCATAATGATCGTCCAATTAAACATATTCCTTAAATATCATCATATAAAGTATGAATGTGACTTCAAAGCTGTAATTACTCAGTTTAATATCAGTATATTGATGTAACGCTATTAATGTAACGTTTCATAGATGGTTATTTAAATATGTTATTATTATTATTATTGTTATTATTATTATTATTATTATAAATCCCCTATACTCGTGCTCTAATCAGCGAGGCAAGGGTGTCGGTTTGTAACTTCCTGTTTGGACCGGACACAATCTGTGCACCTGAAGCGAAGACATCTGTGGTGTGAAGCTGTTGGAGGCAACTATTATATGAAAGGTGAGTAATACTGCTGTTAAATCGTTTCTCTGAGAGTTTGTGGCTCAGTTTGGCTTGTTCGTGAGTGTCTTCAGTGCTCTTTAGAAAGCAGCTAGCGCGTGATGCTAATGGCGCTAGCGTGTTTACAAGTGTCCTCTATTAAGAGTAACATCAAACAAGAATCAACAATGCTTGTCAGTTTAACTTCTTTTCGTTCACAGTATAACTGTAAATGTAATAGAACAGTCTAGCCATCATAATAATCTGTTGTCATGGCTACAGTCTGTGAAGGGGAGGGGCAGTTATGTTTAATATTATTACTGTTCAGCTTGGTTTAATTAATAAACACAGAGATGTGCTCTTTTCACTTCCCAATACTTACTGTATATAATAAGTAAAATCACCTTTATTTGTATAGTGCTTTGTAGAATACAGATATACAGAATACATCATATTACACATATATTCTGTTCAGTAGAACTGTCATTATTCGTTTGCATATTAAGTTGAAAACAAACAAACGTAATATTGTCAGATGGAGGCCAACAGTTCTTATTGTTATTAAAGCAGACACAGAGGATGGCTGAAGGTGCGAGGCGAAGGAGAAAGCTGAGGCCATACAGTGTTCACTTCAACAGAAAGACCAGAATGGGCTCAAGGGCAGGTTCATCACTGATCTTAAAGGTGAGTTGATTTATTTTGTCATCATATAGTCACCATTAAGTTGTCTCAGTCCTGTATATCTTTTGTTGGGCAAAATAAGACATTACTAACCATTTGATGGTTTGTAAATGATGACAGGATTTTCTTCCTATGCCTTTAAAATGTCTCGTGTACTAAATCTGTCTCTGGTTGATGACGTGTGGTTCTCTGTGATGGTTTCACCTCTCTGTTGTTTTAAAGTGTCTCGTTTACACCCGTGTTACAAGGACCATCATAAGAACATACACATAATGTGACATCAAGACTATGTTCTTATGATGGTCCTCGTAACACGGGTGTAAACATACACACAATGTGACATCAAGACTATGTTTACACCTGTGTTACGAGGACCCTGTTTTATGAGGACCATCATAAGAACATACTCATAATGTGACATCAAGACTATGTTCTTATGATGGTCCTCATAAAACAGGGTCCTCGTAACACGGGTGTAAACATACACACAATGTGACATCAAGACTATGTTTACACCTGTGTTACGAGGACGCTGTTTTATGAGGACCATCAAAAGAACATGGTCTTGTGTGTGTGTTTACACCCTTGTTACGAGGACCCTGTTTTATGAGGACCATCATAAGAACATATGAGAATCTCAAGGCGTTTCTCAATGTCAAGGAAGGATCCTCGGAAGCCAGAATTTCGAGGATGCTACGTCATCGACATCCGTCGAAGGACTGTTCCAATGTCGAGGATCCTCGGAATTTCAACCAAGGACTGAGTCCTTCGTTCGAAAAATATCCCATACACAGGAAAGGATGCATATGTGAATCCTTCGTGCTCTCAAATCACCCACAATCCTAGAGTCGGAGTGTTAACGGTTTTTATTTACATTACCAAACATTTGTTATAACTGTAGTAAATATAAGTAAAGTTTGCCAGTACAAATTACTACCATATTAAGATTGTAATTTATACAAATACAAATTACGTTATTGATGGCTAACTGAACCGGACCTGTCATTTAACAATTGTTAGCTTGGTTGCGTCACCGGCATTTCTTTTATAAATAACTAGTTAAGTTGTCCCAAGTAATTTAACGTTAATATTATACCATTATACCACAGCGTTCTTCAAACAGACCTTTTCACTGACGCAATGACGTGCATTTGCTAGCCTGTTCCATTTACGTGTTCTCCGAATGCTAAAGAGGAGCCTCACCTAGCCTCTGAACTTGGAAGGACCAGTCCTGCTAAGGAAGTATCCTTGACATTGAGAAACACCTTCAGTGTGGCGTTTGTTTGACAAAAGCCTGGTATTTGAAGACCCTAGTTATCACCATGACATTGGGCTGTGTGAATGTGAAATATTAGGCTAAATATGGATCATTCACATCTCATTGTGGCCATGTGATATTCAAAATGTCTAATTGTTACCTTTAGATTAAGTATATTGTAATATAAGTTGGTAAAAAGTCGTTCCCCTTGTTTGAAATTTACTGTCAGGCATTATACTACTGTATTCTGCAGTTTTATCATATTTGTGTCATCATCATCATCATCATCATCATCATTATCATTATTATTATTATTATTTTGGCTTTTTTATTTAAATAACATTCTCCAAGATTGCATATTATTTATTCAAAACTTTCAGTATTTTCAAATGATAACTGAGTAGAATCAGTGTCTAAAGAACCTAAAGAACTCTGAACAGGGCACAGCAGCTATAAAGGTATCCAAGAAGTTCTTGAAATAATTGTGTTAGTCCTTAAAAGAGTAGAACAGATTACGTTGTCCACATGTGTTTCTAAGAGACATTGTTTGCTGCATTATTGTGGATGTTAAAAGTGAGTCTTGGTTTCATGCTGTATAACTAACACAGACACTGTGTCTCAAATCACCAGTTTTTCTCATACACAGAAATGCTTGAAATAAGCTGTCCACATTTGTCTAGTTATCAATGTCCCGGTAGTAACAAGGTTACAAATAGACCAGACTTTTTTCAAACTAATAACACACTGAGACTCTTCAGTCAAGTCAAGACCATGTTCTTATGATGGCCCTCATAGAACAGGGTCCTCGTAACACAGGTGTAAACACATACACACAACCTGACATACTTCAGTATACATGCATGTAATGTAATACTTACAAAGTCATGAACATTAACTTGGGTAACACTTGAAAATTTAAATATTGGTTTGAAATATTGTAATCTTATAAATTACATTGATAGAAGCAAGATTATAAAATAATTTAATGTTTTAAATCAGTATTTTATGCACTCATTTATTGTCACAGATATCTAATTTGATGTTCTTTTCTATATTGTGGTTGAACCGTCCACTCTTGAAGTCAATACTCTGTCCCAGTCAGAAGACACAGACGTAGAGAAGGTTCTGCGACTGATTGATTGATTGATTTTAATTTAAATTTGATTTTTTGATTTCATGTGTCAGTGATCAGTCAGTGTTTATGGACTCCAGTATATGTGCATTATCAATTTGTACAGTCCCTGAATCCTTTGTCTGCAGTAGAATGTTTATTTTTTTTATTTCTGTTTCCTTAATTTCAGGTGACTCTGAAGAAGGACCGGTTACTATTGGATGATCAGGACTGTGTTGAGTAGGTAATAAAATGTGCATTGCATATTTTATGAAATGTTAGATTGATGTTGTAAGAAATCGTCTCTACATGAGCCTGGCTTTTTTCATTGTTTTCAGATGTCACCTGTCAAAGAGCATGTGTTGAATGAGGAGCAGAGCTTTTTTGTCCCCGCTGAAGGAGTTAAGGAGGTATTCACATGTTTCAGATGAACTGTTATTTCAGTGCAACAGTGAATGCTCTGAAGTCTGATGTCTTCATGGGCTGTGATATACTTAGCTGTTACCAAATGTATGTAATTTAATGACCTGTTTTCACTTTCAGTAATATTAGTCGATGTCTGAATCAGGAGTGTCCAGACTTGGTCCTGGAGGGCTAGTGTCCCGCAGAGTTTAGCTCCAGCTTGTCTACACACACCTGCCTGGAGGTTTCTAGTATTATCTGCTTCAGGTGTGTCTGGGGTTGGAGCTAAACTCTGCAGGACACCGGCCCTCCAGGACAGAGTCTGGACACCCCTCCTCTAAATACAGATTTGTAGTAATATATTGACCAGTACCTTTTAAGGTCTGTAACGTAAATGTTCTTTTATGATTTGAAATGATCTTATTAACTAAATGACCACAACTTCCCTGTCATTAAAATACATTAAGTTATTATTGAAAGACAGTGTAGCTCTTAATAAAGTATCACATGTATGTTTTAGGAGAACATTGAGATTGAAGGTACGTCCATCCTAGCATGCGTAGCACAGCGGGTCTTTTAAACTCACAGGAATGTTTAAGGCAACTCTTCTCTGAAATATGTCTTGTGTTCACTGTAGAATGTAGTGTCTTTAGGAATGGTTTATAAATGGTGTGTGATTGTGTTTGACTTCTGAATGCAGATGTTTTTCATGTTCTGAGTTTTATTTTTCATTGAAGATGAGATCAACATGACAGATTCTGATGACGCTGATCCTGAAGAAAGTGATTCTGATGATGAGGCTCTTGCTGGAGCTGCGGGAGACTCCAGTAATGCTGGTATGTGTCAGCTAAGTGTTTTTTAAAAATAATAAAAGTTAAAAATATTATTGGGTAACGCTTTATTTTAGGGTCTCTAAACTACAGTGGTGTGAAAAAGTGTTGGACCCCTTCCGGATTTATTTTTTTGCATGTTTGTCACACTTTAATGTTTCAGATCATCAAACAAATTTAAATATTAGTCAAAGGTAACTAACATAAAAGTAAACACAACATGCTTTCTTTAAATGAAGGTTTTTATTATTAAGGGAAAACAAAATCCAAAACTACATGGCCCTTTGTGAAGAAGTCTTAGTGGTTTTTGCTATCCTAGGAACTACCAAAAGTCCAGTGTTTTGTGACCTTAGGGAGCGTGATGGATTGTAGTGTGAAGGCTTGTTAGGTACGCAGGAGCTAAACCATTTAGGGCCTTATAGGTAAGTAATGATAATTTGTAACTGATACGGAACTTAATAGGTAGCCAGTGCAGAGACTGTAAAATTAGGGTAATATGATCATATTTTCTTGACCTGGTAAGGACTCTAGCTGCTGCATTTTGGACGACCTGTAGCTTGTTTATTGACGAAGCAGGACAACCACCTAGAAGTGCATTACAATAGTCCAGTCTAGAGGTCATGAATGCATGAACTAGCTTTTCTGCATCAGAAACAGATAACATGTTTCGTAGCTTGGCAATGTTTCTAAGATGGAAGAATGCAGTTTTTGTAACATTGGAAATATGATTTTCAAAAGACAAGTTGCTGTCTAATATAACACCCAGATTTTTGACTGTAGAAGTAGTAACAGTACATCTGTCTAGTTGCAGATTGTAATCTACTAGATTCTATGTACTGTTTTTTTTTGGTCCAATAATTAATATCTCTGTCTTATCCGAATTTAATAGGAGAAAATTATTGGTCATCCAATCTTTTACATTTTTAACACACTCTGTTAGCTTAGATAATTGGGAAGTTTCATCTGGTCTCGTTGAGATATATAGCTGAGTATCATCAGCATAACAGTGGAAACTAATCCCATATTTTCTAATAATATTACCAAGGGGCAACATGTATATTGGAAATAGAAGGTGACCTAGGACGGATCCTTGTGGCACTCCATATTTTACTGATGATAAATGAGATGATAAACACCCCATTTAAGTAAACAAAATGGTAGCGATCGGACAGGTAGGATCTAAACCATCTTAGAGCCTGCCCTTGAATACCTGTATAGTTTTGTAATCGATCTATGAGTATGTCATGATCTATGGTGTCGAACGCAGCACTAAGATCAAGTAAAACTAGAAATGAGATGCAGCCTTGATCTGACGCAAGGAGCAGGTCATTTGTAATTTTAACAAGTGCAGTTTCTGTGCTATGGTGGGGCCTAAAACCTGACTGAAATTCTTCATACAGATCTTTTTTTTTTTGCAGGAAGGAGCTCAATTGAGCAGACAAAACTTTTTCTAAAATTTTAGACATAAATGGAAGATTTGAAATAGTTTAAATAGATTTTGAAATAATTTGCCAGTTCACTAGGATCTAGTTGTGGTTTCTTAATAAGAGGCTTAATAACCACCATCTTAAATTGTTTTGGGATGTGACCTAAAGATAACGATGAGTTAATAATATTGAGAAGCGTTTTTTCGCCTACTCTTCCAGTAATTTAGTGGGTACAGGATCTAATAAACATGTTTTTGGTTTAGATACAGTGACAAGTTTATTTAGCTCTTCCTGTCCTATAGTTGTAAAGCACTGCAGTTTATATTTGGGTGCGATGGATGAAACTGAAGTATTAGACGCTGTAAAATTTACATTTGTTATTGTATTTCTAATGTTATCTATTTTATCAGTGAAGAAATTCATAAAGTCATTACTATTAAATGATGGAATATTAGAATCAGGTGGCGTCTGGTTATTTGTTCATCTAGCCACTGTGCTAAATTTGTGGAACAGCACTGGAGAACCTTCCCAGGAGTGGCTGGCTGACCAAAATTACCCCAAGAGCACAGTGACGACTCATCCAAGAGGTCACAAAAGACCCCACAACAACATTCAGAGAACTGCAGGCCTCACTTGCCTCAGTTAAGGTCAGTGTTCATGACTCCACCATAAGAAAGAGACTGGGCAAAAATGGTCTGCATGGCAGATTTCCAAGACAAAGACTAAAGGCTCGTCTCAGTTTTGCCAGAAAAAATATTGATGATCCCCAAGACTTTTGGGAAAATACTCTGTGGACTGACGAGACAAAAGTTGTGTGTCCCGTAATGTCTGGCGTAAAAGTAACACCGCATTTCAGAAAAAGAACATCATGCCAACAGTACAATATGGTGGTGGTAGTGTGATGGTCTGCTTCTGGACCTGGAAGACTTGCTGTGATAAATGGAATTCTGCTGTTTACCAAAAAATCCTGAAGGAGAATGTCCGGCCATCTGTTCGTGACTTTAAGCTGAAGCAAACTTGGGTTCTGCAGCAGGACAATGATGCAAAACCCACCAGCAAGTCCACCTCTGAATGGCTGAAGAAAAACAAAATGAAGACTTTGGAGTGGCCTAGTCAAAGTCCAGACCTGAATCCTACTGAGTGAAAGATGCTGTGACATGACCTTAAAAAGTCTGTTCATGCTTGAAAACCCTCCAGTGTGGCTGAATTACAATTCTGCTTAGATGAGTCGACCAAAATTCCTCCACAGCGCTGTAACAGACTCATTGAAAGTTATCACAAACACTTGATTGCAGTTGTTGCCGCTAAGGGTGGCCCAACCAATTATTAGGTTTAGGGGCAAACACTTCTTCACACAGGGCCATGTAGTTTTGACTTTTGTTTTCTCTTAATAATAAAAACCTTCATTTAAAAACTGCATGTTGTGTTCACTGGTTTTCCTTGACTAATGTTTAAATTTGTTCGATGATCCAAAACATTAAAGTGTGATAAACATGCAAAAAAATAAGGAACCAACACTTTTTCACACCACTGTATTGTCTTATTAGCGTGCATATTATTATTAGTAGTAATTAAGCACTTATTAATGCCTTATTTTAAATGACCTTATTCTACATTCCTAATCTTACCCAATACATTAATGTAACAACTGCCTTATTTACTAATAATAAGCAGCAAATTAGGAATTTATTGAGGGAAAAGTTGTAGTTAATAGTTCATAAGTGTTCCCTATTCTAAAGTGTTACCTTATATTGTATTAATCCAGCATTACTAACAGAATATTACTCAAATTAGGGATGCATCAGTTTTGTATTAGTGTATTATCTGGCTATACCAATATGTTGATACTTAGTGTTTAGGCAAAAAACTGATAAATGACTGTTTCAAAAATAAACGTTTAACAGGCCAATTCCTTTAGAATATATATACTGTATATATATGTCTTTTCTGTTTGAGTTACTTCTGAGTTTCCTGATCATTATATGACTGTTTGTCTGCAGGTGTTCAGAAGATGCCCATTGAGATCACCACTGAACTTCCTGAAGATACCAAAGGTTTAAATTGCAATAGCACCATCAATGTAAGTACATGAGCTCTCGTAGAGTTAGAACTCACTAAAGTATGTATTCTTCTGTACAGAGAGTGAGAGTGAGGCAGAAACTGAAAACACACGGAGAGGGCAGAAAGTGTCCTGGTCAAACACTGACGTTACAGCTGTAATCAAACATTTTAAGGACCACAGAGCTAAAGGAAAACTGGCCACACTGACTGAATGCCAGCAGTGTAAAACTGCTGAGGATCCTGTTTTGGTGAGATGCAGTGCACAGAACATACAGGATTTTGTAAGAAATCGAGGAATTATCTTAAAAAGGAAAACCCAAAGCAAGTGATGTTACAGTACATCCTGTGTCTTCTTGATGCCATTCTATTATCATGAGCACTTTGGTTGTTGTTTTTATTTCCAATAGTGCAAAACTGTTATAGCAGCAGTTCATACAAATATCTCCATGTAGAAAACAAGTTCAATTGTTAGTTTGTCAAAAACTTTTCATTCTGGAAGTGAACGATTCCTTTACAGATAAATCAGTTTCTCTACACATCTGCAGCATCTATTGTGTGCTCCGAGTTAATCTCATGTTTACTGTGTGTTTAGTAGGGATGCACTGATCATGATTTTTCATAGACGATACCGATATTTATTTATTTTTACAAGCAAACTGGCCGATTCCGATACAGATTTCCGATTATTATTATATTATTTTTTTTAAGCAACAAACAAGAAAGGAAAGTATGCATAAACAAGATGTTTATTTGGTATTTAATAGGCCAAACTGGCTTTTGGCTATTGAAAACAATAACTGTAACCATCTGAAATTAATGGCAATAACTGCACAGTAAGTAGCCTACATTCAATACAAACATAGATGCTACAGACATCAGCATTTAGCTTTTGTTTTTGGATTGGGTTGAAACTACATAGAACTGGCCTTAAATGAAAAGATTAACTGTAACCATGTGAAATTAAAGGCAATAACTGCATAGTTCTACAATCCAAACACCACAATCAACACACATTCAATAAGAGGTTTCTTAATCAGCATATAGTATTTTAGTTTTAAAATTTGGTTTTAAATTTAAAACAAGGTCTTTACCAATGAGACTAAATAAAAGTATGCTATATAAATATTATTCCAAAATGTTAAAATCAAATAATGTTGGTGCGAATAAAGCACAGATGCAAAGTGGTTCATTCATCCAATTAAAAAAATAAATAAAATAGGGTAATGATTCACATCGATATATTTTTTTTTCTTGAGCCAATGAAAAATAAAGAACTATTCTCAAGTTAAAAAATAAAATTGTGAATCCTTACCCAAAAATATTTTAATTGGATGAATGAAACCCTTTTTTCAGTGTGCTTCAGCAGGTGATTTTTAAATCAAATTAAGTCAAATTGCAAGTTCTACTTTACAAAAAAAAAACATTTCAGTTTTGTCACAGTTTAATCTGTGTCGTTTCTCATCCAGCTCGCAAGAAGTTGATCCTTCACTGTCTTCGCTTGTGCAGGGCACGGAAAGGTACGATACGCTCGAGCAGCTTCAGTGAGCACAGGAAAGGCTTTTATTTGTGCAGCAGTACACCAGCGACTGTTCGCTTCCTGCTGTCTATTCCTCAGATGTGTAGCTCGTGTTGCCCGTGTCCAGCACACAGATTTTGAAATACTTCCACACAAATGACATGATAGCGAATGATTACAATGTAGTCTGTGCAAGCGGGCGCACTTACGGAAAAATCGGCCGATCGTGTATTTTAAGCAAAAACCATCCGGTTCCGATTTATGGCCGGTCAACGGTGCATCCCTAACATTTAGTGAGGTACTTACAACATGAGGCATGGCTTTTGATTTATAGTTTTTTTTTTAAGTTGGTAAATTAGACTTAATTATTTGTTGTTTGTTTTGATTTGTGTGGCATTCCTTTTTTTGTAGAAAGATTACCCATTTTAATAATTGGCGAATTTTACGTTTTTTGTTTATTTGTTTTTATGTCACAAATTTAAGTCATTATTAAAGTACTTCTAAAACACATTGGTGTCTGTAATGTTTTGTATTGTGTTAAAGATCCTGTCTGTGTGTTGTGTACGATCAGGTTCCAGTAAATCACATTTGTCCCTGTAATGTTGGACGATGTGCAGTTGTGTATTGTGTTAAAGATCCGGTACTCTTTAACCACCTCAGTCTTCTTAATGCAGCATCGGGACATGTCTGTGTGTTGTGTATGGGGTCAAGTACCTGTAAAACACATTGTCCCTGTAATCCAGAAAATTGACATGTTTTGTGTATTGTAAAACGAGTGTCCTCCTAAATCAATCTGACCCTATAAATCCCAATTATGTAATGGGCGGGAACATTATAGGAGGGGCGTGACAGTCCTTGTGTACCACCAAAATATCATATTGTCATATTATCCATTCTATTGTGTGTAAAGAAAATCCAAAGTGATATTTGTGTTCTGCAGAGTAAAACAAAATTTTTGATAGTTTTATCATCTCTGTAGGACACCGGGAAAGGGGTGTCCCCTTAAACCACCATCCAACTGGTTTGGCCATCAGAGTACTGCTAAACCACAAAAACCAGTATGTGTGTGTGTGTGTGTGTGTGTGTGTGTGTGTGTGTGTGTGTGTGTGCGTGTGTGTGTATTAAGAGGTATTAACTGAGGTATTAAGAACATAGAAGAGATCATTTACAGTCAACTGATCACAGTGTGTGTGTGTGTGTGTGTCTGTAGATGATCTGACTGTGTGTGTGTGTGTGTTTGTAGATGATCTGACTGTTGGTGTGTGTTCTTGTCTCTTTCAGTCTTGCTGGCTGTAATCTCACTGCTCAGTGTTGTGAGAGATTGTCTTCAGCTCTACAATCCTCAAACTGTGTCCTGAGAGAGCTGGATCTGAGGAACAATGACCTGCAGGACTCTGGTGTAAAGTTTATTTCTGATGGACTGAAGAGTCCAAACTGTCAGCTGCAGATACTGAGGTGTGTGTGTGTGTGTGTGTGTGTGTGTGTGCGTGTGTGTGTATTAAGAGGTATTAACTGAGGTATTAAGAACATAGAAGAGATCATTTACAGTCAACTGATCACTGTGTGTGTGTGTGTGTGTGTGTGTGTGTGCGTGCGTGTGTGTGTGTGTGTGTGTGTGACTGTGTGTGTGTGTATCTGTGTGTCTGTAGATGAGCTGTCTGTGTGTGTCTATAATTGATCTGTCTCTCTCTCTCTGGGTGTGTGTGTGTGTGTGTGTCTCTGTGTGTCTGTAGGTGATCTGTGTGTGTGTGTGTGTGTGTGTTTGTTTGTAAATGATCTGTATATGTCTGTAGTTGATGTCTCTGTGTGTGTGTGTGTGTGTGTGTGTGTGTCTGTAGATAATGTCTCTTTGTGTGTGTGTCTGTAGATGATCTGACTGTGTGTGTGTGTGTGTGTGCGTGTCTGCGTGTCTGTAGATGATGTCTCTGTGTGTGTGTGTGTCTGTAGATGATGTCTCTGTGTGTGTGTGTGTGTGTGTGTGTGTGTGTGTGTAGATGATCTGACTGTGTGTGTGTGTGTGTGTGTGTGTGTCTGTAGATGATGTCTCTCTGTGTGTGTGTGTCTGTAGATGATCTGACTGTGTGTGTGTGTGTCTGACCAGCTAGTTTTGCCTCAGGCTTGTTACATCTGGCCCAGCCCTCTAGCTGCTACCGTAGGTGCACACCAGGCTCAACATCCCTGGTGAGTCGGTACAGTCGGCGGTTAACTAACCCGGAAAACTCAGCTTGTCTGAGCTTGGGCGCGTGGAGCTCTTGGTGGAGGATATTCCACCTAAACGGGTCTTTGGACCTTCTACTGCAACGAGGACCATCTCCAGTCATCTTGACTACGTCTTGCCACTGGGTACAGATGTGGCTGGTCGAGAGAGTGAGGTTGAATGCTGCGCAAATCACCCTCACTTAAATCCAAGTTCTCTGCGCAAGTCATGGCACTTTTTCTTACCATCGTCATTATCCAAATCCTGTGGCGATGGGTGAGCGACGAAGCAGCAGGCACGGATATGCTGGAAGCTGTAGCCGCAAAACCTGCACGCAGGTGGCTCAGGATATTGGTCGTTCCCTCACTCCCTGAGTGACTGAGCAGCCCTATTCAGGATCACACTGCTCACCTCCGTAGTGAGGAAAGGATTAGAAAAGGTACCCTAAACATTGTCTGCTTCAAAACAACCTACCGCAGTTGGCGGGATCCCGTACTTGCGGTCGAAAAACAGAAAGAAAAACAAATAATACCACTCACTGTTGGCGCCTGAAATGTGTGCACCTTGATGGAAACATCTGGATCAAAAAGACCTGAGAGACGCACTGCCCTCGTGGGCAGAGAGCTACCCAGATATAATGTGGATGTTGCTGCCCTTAGTGAGACCCGATTGGGCGATATTGGACAAGTGACTGAAGTGGGTGCAGGTTACACATTCTTCTGGAGCGGACGAGGCAAGGAGGAGAGGCGTGATGCTGGTATTGGTTTTGCAGTAAAAAATCTCCTGGTCAACCAACTGGCAGGCCAACCAAAGGGGATAAACGACCGTTTAATGACCTTACAGCTCCACCTATTTGGTAAAAAGGCGGCCACCATTATCAGTGCCTATGCCCCTACCATGACCAACTCTGACTAGACCAAAACCAAGTTTTATAATGACTTAGAAGTCATTATTGCTGCTACAGACAGCTCGGATAAACTTCTGATACTGGGTGATTTCAACGCCAGAGTTGGAAGTGACCATCAGTCATGGAATAAGATAAGATAAGATAAGATAAGAAACACTTTATTCGCCAAATGCATCAGCAGATACACAGGAATTTGATATGGCCGTCAGTAACACACAAACATATATGCGTATAGCTGCAAAAGCATGCCTAAAACAATCCATCAAATAATAAAATAGTCCAAAAATAGTGCAAGATCAGCTATTCATAAGGGAAATGGCTCTTGGAAAAAAACAATTAAGATGGCGTGAGGTCCTTGTCCTCACTGCTCTGTACCTTCTTCCTGAAGGAAGCAACCTAAAAATGTCACTTGCTGGATGGGACTGATCAGAGGCAATTTTAGCCGCCCTCTTCCTGACTCTGACCTCATAAAGGTCTTTAAGAGACAGCTGCCTTTGTCCAGTCAGCCTCTCTGCTGTGCGCACAATACGCTGTAGTCTGACCTTCGCCTGGGCTGATGCGGATGCAAACCAAACAGTAATGGATGCTGAAAGAAGGCTTTCCACAGTGGCTCTATAAAATCTAGACCGAACAGAGCTAGAAACGTTTAATTTATTTAGCTGTCTCAAAAAAAACATTCCACTATGAGCTCTCTTAAGAATGGAGGAACTATTTTCCTCCCATTTCAAGTCATTTGTGATAACCGTTCCTTAAAATTTAATTGACTCCACCCTCTTCACAATGGAGCTCTTGATAGTTAGAGGAGAAAGGGAGGCGGGTGTTCTATGAAAATCTATCACCATTTCCACAGTCTTTTGCTGATTAAGCTCCAAGTTGTTCTCATCACACCACGTAACCAATTTAGCCACTTCCTGCCTGTAAGCAGACTCGTCGTTTCCCTTAATAAGACCAACTAATGTAATATCGTCTGCAAATTTAATCAGCTTTATGGAACCATTATTGGAAGTGCAATCATTGGTATACAGTGAGTAGAGAAATGGTGACAGCACGCACCCCTGAGGTGCTCCAATGTTAGTAGTCTGAGGATTAGACATGTGCTTGCCAAGCCACACATACTGTTGTCTGTCACTAAGAAAATCCATAATCCAGCAGCAGATAGAGGGTCCCACTCCCATCAGTGACAGCTTCTCCCACAGTCGCTCTGGTAGAATGGTGTTAAAGGCTGCACTGAAATCTATGAACAACATCCTTACATAGGAGCCAGGAGAGTCGAAATGTTCCAGAGCATAATGCAGTCCTAAATTGACTGCATCATCTACCGAGCGGTTTGCCCTGTAAGCAAACTGTAGTTGATCAAGATATGGAGCTGTAATAGGTTTAAGATGTGACAAAACCAACCGCTCCAAACATTTCATGACCACTGATGTAAGGGTCACCGGTCTGTAGTCGTTTAGGTCCACAGCTTTGTTTTTCTTTGGTGCTGGAATAATGGTTGATGACTTAAAACAACTCGGAACCCTGCATAAAACAATTGATTTATTAAAAATGTCCGTAAAAACTGGGGCTAGCTGACTAGCACAGTACTTCAGGGTGGCAGGTGAAAACCCATCAGGGCCACTCGCTTTCCTTACATTTTGTCGGCTGAATATCTGATACACATCCTTCTCCTCAATTTCAAAGTCAATATCAGAGATGACTTGATCTTGAGGGCCAGTATTCTCCCCCTCTCTGAGTGTAACACTCCCGGGAGGAAAAGGGTGAGGGCATGGAGATTTCTTAAATCTTGTATAAAAAACATTGAATTCATTGGCTAGTTTAGCAGATGGAGTGACTTGTTTATTTTTTGTTTACTTTATAGCCTGTCAAGTTCTTCAGCGACCTCCAAGCTGAAGAAGAGTCATTAATGCCAAATTGTTCCTCCAAATTCACTTTATAGGCACTTTTTGCTTTCCTAATCGCTTTATTTAACTTTTGTCTGGCCAACCTGTACTCATCTCCATTTCCTTCTATGTAGGCTTGTTCTTTGGTTTCCCTGAGTAGCCTAAGGGATTTTGTGACTTGTTTATTTTTTGTTTACTTTATAGCCTGTCAAGTTCTTCAGCGACCTCCAAGCTGAAGAAGAGTCATTAATGCCAAATTGTTCCTCCATATTCACTTTATAGGCACTTTTTGCTTTCCTAATCGCTTTAGTTAACTTTTGTCTGGCCAACCTGTACTCATCTCCATTTCCTTCTCTGTAGGCTTGTTCTTTGGTTTCCCTGAGTAGCCTAAGGGATTTTGTGAACCAGGGTTTGTTGTTGTTATATTTCACCACAGTTTTGGTGGGAATACAAGTTTGCTCACAGAATGAAATATATGAACACACAGTGTCAGTATATGAGTCCAAAGAGTCACAAGAAGCACGCATGGATTCCCAATCAGTGGTATCTAAACAGACCTGTAACATACAAATTTCCTCTGTCGTCCATCTTTTAGATGTATACTGCACTGCCCTTGCTAGTTTTAGTTTTTGTTTGTAGATGGGGACCATCTGAATTAAACCATGATCTGAGTTCCCAAGAGGGGCACGGGGAAGTGAACGATATGCTGCTTTGTGAACAGAATAAAAATGATCCAGTATATTTCCTCCCCGAGTAGGACAACTAACTAGCTGTTTATATTTGGGCAGATCATGTTTCATATGACATGCATTAAAGTCACCCATAACAAGTAGTACAGAGTCAGGGTGCTTATCCTCAATGTTTATGGAGTCATAGGTGCACATGGTATTGGAAAATGTAACAGCAACGGGCTTCTACTGCTGCAAACATGCTCTGAATTTGACCTACTCATCACCAACACGATATTCCAACTACCTAAGCGTAAGAAAACTTCATGGATGCATCCTCGTTCACACCACTGGCACTTGATTGACTACATCATGAGGAGGAGCGACCGGCACGATTTCAGGGTGACCAAGGCTATGTGTGGTGCTGAATGTTGGACTGACCATCGTCTCATTATCTCCAAACTTAACATCCGGATTAAGCCTAGCAGACGCCCACAAGGACAAAGACGTGTCAAGCGTCTTAACATCACTCGCCTACAACAGGACACACACCAGGCTGGCATTTGTTGAGGCTTTAGACCATCACCTGGAGTCTCTAAGCTTTGAGCATACAGATGTTGAGGCAGACTGGACTGCTCTCAAGACCGTGCAGCATTCTACAGCCCTTGAATCACTTGGTGTTCCATTACGTACACATCAAGACTGGTTTGATGAGAACGATGCAGAAATCTGAGCACTCCTTGACGAAAAACATCGCCTGAATAAAGCATATCTGAATGACAGCAGCTCAAGTTTAAAGAAAGTTGCCTTCCTCAACATTCGCAGGATTGTTCAGCAGAGACTCAGAGTCATGCAAGATGCCTGGCTGTGGGCAAAAGCTGTGGCGATTCAATCCTACAGTAGGACTGACAGTAACAACACCAAATGCCTCTATAATTCACTCAAGCAGGTCTATGGCCCGCAACACTCAGGAACTTCAGCTCTTCTGAACTTAGATGGAACAACACTCCTTACGGAGAAGGACAAAATAGTTGAAAGGTGGGTCAAACACTACAGTGTGGTCCTCAATCAGCCTTCATGCATAAATGAGGAGGCAATTGTGAGATTGCCTCAAGTTGAAATAAACCAGTCCTTGGCTGTTCTACCATCCATTGAGGAAATCAGCAAAGCCATAACACTTCTCTCATCAGGCAAAGCTCCAGGGTCCGATGCCATTCCAGCAGAAATCTACAAGGCTGGAGGGCTTCGCTTAGTCGAGAAACTGACCAAGCTCTTCCAGGCTATGTGGAAATTTGAAGCCATTCCCAAGGAGTTCAAGGATACTACTATAATCAATCTATATAAAAGGAAAGGCAAACAGCAGGACTGTGACAACCATAGAGGCATCTCCATACATAAGTCGCTGGCAAAATCTTGGCAAGAATTCTTCTGAACCGCCTAATTGTCCATCTAGACCAGGGTCTGCTACCTGAGAGTCAGTGTGGTTTCAGAAAAGACCGCGGAACCACTGACATGGAATTTACTGCTCGGCAGTTACAGGAGAAATGCCAAGAACAAAATGTTGATCTATATATGGCTTTCGATGATCTAACAAAAGCATTCAAGACAGTCAGCCGGGAGGGCCTATGGAAAATCATGGCTAAGTATGGGTGTCCAGACAAGTTCATTGGCATTGTGCGCAATCTCCATGATGGCATGATGGCCAGCGTCAGAGACCAGCAAGAACTCTCTGATCCGTTCCCAATCACAAACGGGGTGAAGCAAGGCTGCATTTTAGCGCCAACGCTCTTCATCATGGTTTTCTCTGCCATGATGCGAGACTCATTCCAGAATTACAACACTGGGATTAACTTCATCTACCGTTTTGACTGTGGCTATTCAATCTGCGCAGGATGCAAGCCAAAACTAGAGTGGAGGAAGTCACTGTTCGAGAACTTTTGTTTGCTGATGACTGTGCTCTGGTTGTTGGCTCAAATAAAGACCTACAGGACAGTATGGACCACCTCTCCTCAGCTTGCAACAACTTCATTCTAACAATCAGCACAAAGAAGACTGAAGTCCTATACCAACCTGCTCCTGGGAAACCCTACACTGATCCAACCATCTTTGTGAATGGGCAAAAGCTTTCAGCCGTTGACAAGTTTACTTACCTTGGTAGTACACTGTCTCGTGCTGTGCACATAGATGATGAATATAACATCAGGATTGTCAAGGCCAGCGCAGCCTTTGGACGTCTACGTGACTCGGTATGGGAGAGGACTGGTATCAAGCAGGAGACAAAACTGAAGGTCTACCCGGCTGTTGTCTTACCAACTCTTCTGTATGGGTCCGAAGCCTGGACAGTCTACCAGCGCCATGCCAAAAAATTTAATCATATCCACCTGAGCTGTCTGAGGAATCTGCTGAGGATCAAGTGGCAAGACAGAATCCCTGACACAGAAGTCCTCAGCAAGGCAAATATCCCCAGCATCTACACCATGCTTGCGAAGGAACAGCTTAGATGGACTGGCCACGTGACCAGAATGCCCTACGTCAGACTTCCAAAACAAGTCTTTTTTGGCGAGCTGAAAAATGGCAAGCGAGCACAAGGTGGCCCCAAAAAGCGCTACAAGGACACCCTTAAAGCTTCCTTGAAGAGCTTTGGACTCGACCTGAAAAGCTGGGAATCCCTAGCACAGGACTGACCTGCCTGGAGAAGAAAAGTCCAGGATGGTGCAGTCCTCTGTGAGAGCAGGAGAAGCTCCTGTGCTATCTTGAAGAGGCAGCAGCACAAATCTACCAAGGAAGGACATGTGGCTGTACCTCAGAGCTCTATATCCTCCCTGACCTTTCCAGTGTGCCACAGGGAATTCCGGGCTCGGATTGGCCTCTTCAGCCATCTGCGCTTAATCAAAACCCAACAAAATGACATAACGTGCCATGGTCATCATCAACTGTGATGGACGAACAAGAAAGAAAGTGTGTGTGTGTGTGTGTCTGTAGATGATCTCTGTGTGTGTTTGTGTGTGTGTCTGTAGATGATGTCTCTGTGTGTGTGTGTCTTTAGATGATGACTGCCGGAACAGTACATACATATAGTCAAGAATGTATATGACAATTCGTTTTTACAAGTGATTTGCGGACATCAACTAACGAAACCGGTTAAACTTGAAGTTGGGATTAAGACGGGATGTCCCTGGAGTGCTGTGAACTTCATACTGGCCTTAAACCACTGGCTGAAATGGCTATGTCTCCTTGCCCTGCCTGGTATTACATCTCCATACCCAGTTCAGGCTTTTGCCGATGACGTCCTCATAGTATCAAGAGAGGAGAACGTCATTACCAACATGCTGTCATACACCGACCGCTTTCTGCAATGGTCTGGACTCTAGGTTAAGAATAGTAAATGTGCGGTGTTCTACGAACGACACAGCAGGGGGAATAGATGGTATAAGGCCAAGAGTGATCAGCCTCCATCATTCACAATCGCTGGAAACACGATCAGAGTTTATTCAAGACATGAATCATACAATTATTTAGGACATATATGTTTAATGTTGCAGGAGAATGGCACGAACAAGTCAGTTATATCTGCAAAGAATACTCCAGCAGATTAGACTTGATAGATCAGTGTCCTCTACCAACCTGTATGAAACTCCAGCCCGTTCGAGATATAGCTCTTTCCAAGATTCATCATCTGTTTGCTAATGTCCACATTGATAAAGAATATCTTACAGAGCTGAACAATAAGACCGTGCAGCTTGTAAGAAAGTGGTTAAGTCTTAACACACACACAACAAGCAGTATTCTCTTAATGAATAAATCTGAAGGGGGACTGGGGATCCCTAACATTGAGTGGATTTATACAGCGACTAGAGTAAAGCATCTACTGCATATGTTGAATAATGATGACCCTACAGTTCGTGAAGTTGCCCGGCGCTCACTGTTGCTGGATCTGAGCAAACTCAAGGTCCCCTATGCTCCAGATGGAGAACCAGGTTTCCTCAGTTTCCGGAAGAAACCTAGTGGAAAGCTGGATACCAGAGCTATGGGATTCGGAGTACGTTCGGATTGGCCCGATCTGAATAATTCGTGCAGCAATAACAACATACAGCTGAACAGGGCACACACTGGCGGGGAGCAGGTGAATATCAGTCAGGGGCAGATTATGTATCCAAATGTGTATGCTGAGGTGTCTATACATCACACTGGAACCAGTGAGAGGTTGAACAGCCGGACGTGCAGGTATAAAATCCTCCAATACTTTCAAGCACAACAGCGTGATTACTGGGTTAACCTGCGCCTTCAAGGGAAACTTGCATGCCTGCAAATTCAGCCATCAACGAAGATATCCTTAAATTTGTTATTAAAGCTCGTCTGCAAACTCTCCTGACCAAATACAACCTCTCTTTGTGGTTCCCAAAACACCACGAACCATTCTGTTTACTACACAGCAATAAGATAATGGAATCCACAGCACACATACTGAACGGATGCCCCGCGTTTAAAGGACTTTACATCGCGCGTCACGATCGCATCGTAAACATAACAGCTCAAGAACTGCGCAAAGTATCTGGACAAAGTGCAATACATACAAACAAAACTGTTAAAATTAGCTGGTTTTTAAACTTGAATGATAATAATATAAGCTCCCTTAGAAGTGTTCTCAGGGAAAACCTAAACACTCCAGACATTGTAGTCATCAATTAACTTTCTAAGAACATTCTGATTCTGGAAGTGGGCTGCTGTTTTGATCTTTACATGGATTTGTGCTTTTCTGAGAAGATGTTAAAGTATCAGTCATTAACAAATGCTTTGGCAGTGTGTGGTTACAGCATCAAACTGATTATTCTTATTTTTGGTAGCTTGGACATGTGCACAGATTATGTGTCAGAGGCTTGCAGATTGCTGGACTGAGTAAAAAGACCTCTAAGCAAACAGCCAGATATTGTTCTGTGTCAGCAATCATAGGCAGTCTGCATGTTTGGAGAAGACGATGTCACCTTTATCCATAGCCTACTTTTTGAATGTGGTTGCAACTTGCATTGTCTGTATTGTCAGGTGAAACATAATAGGCACTTTGTGAATATTTGGATGCTGTTGTTTTAATCAGTATTTGTCATTCCAAATAAAATAATCAAATGTGTGTCTGTAGATGATGTCTCTGTGTCTGTAGATGATCTGTGTGTGTTTGTGTATGTGTGTGTGTGTGTGTGTGTGTGTGTGTGTGTAGATGATCTGACTGTGTTAGTCTGTAGTTGATGTCTCCGTGTGTGTGTGTGTGTGTGTCTGTAGATGATCTGTCTCTGTGTGTGTGTGTGTCTGTAGTTGATCTGTCTGTGTCTGTAGATGATCTGTCTCTCTGTGTGTGTGTCTGTAGATGATCTGTCTCTGTGTGTGTGTGTCTGTAGGTTGTCTGGCTGTATGGTGACAGAGGAAGGCTGTGGTTATTTGTCTTCAGCTCTGAGTTCAAACCCCTCACACCTGAGAGAGCTGGATCTGAGCTACAATCACCCAGGAGAATCAGGAGTCAAGCTGCTCAAACACAAACTGCAGGATCCAAACTATAAACTGCAGATACTCAAGTATGTCAAACACTAATACTGACGTACTGAACATGTGTGTGAATGATGCTGATCTACATTAAATTATGTTTTATTAACAACATTTGAGAGGAGCTTGTTCGGACTGATAAACCAGTTTAGCACAGGTGTAACTCATTCTTATGATTAATTTTTGAAACACCTGAAAATATGTCATATTCTATGTTCTTCTTTTGCTTTGATAACTGCTTTGCACACTCTTGGCATTCTCTTGATGAGCTTCAAGAGGTAGTCATCTGAAATGGTCTTCCAACAGCCTTGAAGGAGTTCCCCGAGAGATGCTTAGCACTTGTTGGCCCTTTTGCCTTCTGTCTGCGGTCCAACTCACCCCTAAACCATCTGGATTGGGTTCAGGTCCGGTGACTGTGAAGGACAGGTCATCTGGCGCAGCACCCCATCACTCTCCTTCTTGGTCAAATAGCCCTTGATGCCTTCAGTGTGACTCTACAGTTTTCATAGTCATGAAAATAAAGAAACTCTCTGAATGAGAAGGTGTTTCTAAACTTTTGGTCTGTACTGTATATATATATATTAGGGGTGTAACGGTTCACAAAATTCACGGTTTGGTTCGATACGATACACTGATGTCTCGGTTCGGTTCGGTACGTTTTAGATACAGCAAAATGTAAAAACATCTCAACTTTTCAGAATGCTGCAAGCGCACCGCGGGTCATGTGACAAGAACTAACCAATCAGCTTCATCCTTTCCCGTAACAACGTTGAAAAGCTCAGCCAGGATGAAGGAACAGCTGATCATAGTTGTACATGGATTGCAATTTTGAAATCAATTTAGTAGCAGAGCTACTGCAAGCGTTTTTTAGAGCTGCAAATCCATTTGTCCTTTGCTGAAATTTCCGCGTCTCATGGAGAGAGCACGTCATTGTTGCTTAGCAAAGACAGACGCCTCATGAGCGCTTCTGCCCGAGCGCTTTGGAAAGGAGGAGAAAGCGGCGCGGCTAGCGTTTTCCACGCGTTTTTAGGCACGATATGTGAACGGCCCCTAAGGCGCTCGTTGCAAAATGTCTAATGCATTTAACAGACCAGAAATAGAAGATCCTCCAAATAGAACAGGTCTGGTGTTTGGGTGCACTTTGGATTCCCTGTAAGCTATCATCATCTTTTCCCAGATACTGACACACTAAGGTGATGTCGGCGTAAATGAGTTGACTTGTTTCAAGTATTCCCGCTGGTGTTTTTTTTTTTTGTGTGTGTTTTTTTTTGTATTCCCGCTGGGTAGCAGATGCGACATACCGTCGTTTCTTTATTCACCACTCTCTTGCCATCACCATTATAGCTTAAAGGGAATCCAAAGTGCACCCAAACACCAGACCTGTTGTTCATTGGAGGATCTTTTATTTCTGGTCTGTTAAACGCATTGGCCATTTTGCAATGAGCCTTCAGCGCGTGCTGAGTGAGCGAGCGCCTGTCTGAGTAGCCTTACATAAACATATAACTATAAATTGGTGTTTTTTCTTCTTCGGGAGTGTCAGGGGCGTTGCCTGTTACGTCTTTTAGGTTATTGGGCTACCTTGTTGAACGCATATCATTATATTTCTCTTTTTTTTTATATATATAATTAATTAGTCCAACGAACCGTTCGGTATACATAATGCGTACCGCGTACCGAACCGAAAGCCTCGTACCGAACGGTTCAATACGAATACGGGTATATATATATATATATATATATATATATATATAGCCAACTGAACTCCCTCCCATGACAGCTTTTGCCCCGGTTGCTAAAATATCCGAAATTCAAAATTTTCCCTTCTGATGATGAGTTTGGATCCCCATCACAAGCTACTGGTCCCAATGCTACTCCTTCTCCACCAGGTCCTGCCGATGAGACCCAAGTTTTTATCATGACGAGTTTGCTAGCCCCGCCAGAAACACATCCGTCTCACTCACTAGCGTCCTCTTTTGTCTCAGCCACAGCAACCATTCCTCCGATCAAAAAGTTTACATTTTAGGGCTGAGACAAGCGCTGATTAATGCACACATACAGTTTCACCAATTAATAACCAAAGTGCAGCTTTGCTCTTTGTACGTCTCTTTGCAGTCAGCTAACCCTCCAAAACAGTCATTAGATTCATCAGCGAGCCTGAGCCGTGCTCCAGATTCCACCGCTGCAAAACCTCTTTCTCCTCCCTCCTCTGTTCAGTCTTTTCCTCCATCTCTCTCTACATCTTTCTGTGTCCTGCAGCTCCTGTAACAGATGCTGGCGTGAGGCTGCCTCCACCAGCTCCTCCTCCATTCCCTTCTTCACCTCTCTCTGTAACAGATGTCTCTAGCTGATCACATGCCTGCTTCTGTAATAGTTTCATATGAGTCCCTCAGTTGTGCTCAGTGTGAAAAGATGGATCTCAGAATCATACAGTCATTGTTGGAAAGGGTTCAAATACACAAAAATGCTGAAAAACAAAAGAATTAGTGAGAGCTGAATGATTTTTCTGAAGAACAGCAGACAGTTGAACTGTTCAGGACAAACAAGAAACTCATGAACAACTATCACAATAACTGTGATAACTTTCTGTCTTTCAGGATATATCTGTGTGCACAGAAAGGTTTTTTTTGTTTGTTTGTTTTTTGCCTTGTTAAAAGTAGCAATTAAAAGTTCAGTTCAGTATATGTTAATGCATTTTAAACTGTCATGCATTTTAAACCTTTTAACAACAGAACAAAAACAGCAAAAATCAGTAAAATTATGAAATATCTGTGTGTGTGTTACAAACATTACAAATGTGTTTAGTTCAGTGAAAGAACTCAAAACTCAGAATAATGATTCATTCATAATTAGTGTCATGAGAGAAATACACATAATTGGTGTAATATTAGCAGAGCAAGTGTTTCAGTCGCACACACACACACACACACACACACACAGTGTGTTCAGTCGTACAGCTGCAGGAGACACTGGTTTGTCAATATGACAGTGTTTTATTAGAGTCAGTTCAGGATCTTCCAGCTAAATCCCTTTAGGATCCTCTATTTGTAGGAGACTCTAATCGCTCCGTCACTCGTCTCTGATCCCAAAATCAGCTCACATTGGTTCTGGTTCAATCAGGCAAACCAGGAGACAGTTTTTCAGCCATTCTTTTCTCATCAGACAGCAAGCACAGCTGCTCAGAAGGGTCTCTCTCTCAGCAGCAGATCCAAGCCCTCGCTCGATGCTCATCAGACGCTTTCAAAAGCTGCAGAAGATCCAATCGATTTCAGATTAAAAAGCCCATCAAACCCTGTTCCTGTCCCAGCGTGGGATATAAGGGAATTTTCTGGCTGTATTCTGAGCTCGGACAGATATACACCAAATATACACACTATTGACTCAGTCTGATTATATGAGTGTCAACTTATGAACCTGTGTTTGTGTGTTTATAGTGTAGATCATGGAGGAGAGAAGAGGATGAGAGCAGGACCACGAAAGTGTAGGTCTACACAGACACACACACACACACATACACACATCATTGTATATCTGTTTTTTATGTGAATACACTTATATATATATATATATATATTCCTGTGATTCAGTTTGAATGTTGTTCATCATTTCTCCAGTCTTCAGTGAAATCTCTCTAATATGATGATTTACTGCTCAAGAAACATTTATTATTATCAATATAGAAAACAGTTGTGCTGCTTCATATTATTTTGTGGAAACCATAATATATTACAATTTAAAATACAATTATAAAAAAAAAAAAAATTAATAATATAAATAATAATACTTTAATTGAGCAAGAACAAACTAAATCAAAAGTGACAGTAAAGAGGTTTATAATGTTACAGAAGATTTGATCTAAAATAAATGCTGTTCTTGTAAAGTTTCTGTTCAACAAAGAATCCTGAAAAATAAAATGTATCACGATTTCCACAAAAATATGAAGCAGAAATTTTTTTTTTTTCAATATTCATAAGAACCAATATTAATGATTGAGCGTTAATTATCATAACAGAGCAGTAAATCATCATATTATTCTGATTTATGAAGATCATGTGACACTGAAGACTGGAATAAGAAATAAATTAGATTTTAAAAATGTATTAACATATGAAACTTTTTTTTTTTATCAAAATAATATTTCTCAATATTACTATTACTTGTTGAGCAGAAGAGACTTGTTTCAGATATTATAAATCTTTGAGCAGGGCTCATATTCACAAAACACTTGATCTTAGCACTAAGAGTTCTCCTAAATAGCAGTAAAAGTTTTCTCAATCAATCAGTGTTACAGCCACTGCTATAACACAAAAGAGGGATGACACAACGGCTCGATCAAAAAGGGGAATTTATTAATAGACAGGAAAAATAAGAGGGATAAACACAAAAGAGAGCCCAGCTCCGACTCGGGACGGCCGCTCAAGTTCCGCCCCCGAAGGGTGGGAATTTGACTTCCTTTAAGCTCACGTAAATAGTCTACAGGTGTAGAGGATCTGCTAAATCAGAACAATGGTAAATCACGCTTTTCCTGCCCCTAGAGGGCAGGCAAATACATAAATATACATGCATGTAACACCTTCATCCCCCAAAAGTGAACCGTCACCACAACGCATCTACTAAAAGACACCTTTCTCAAAAACATACGTTACCCACAGGCCTATCCAAACCGGGATAGGGCGTCAGTGACCACGTTGTCCCGACCTCTGACATGTTTAATGTCAAGGTCGTATGGCTGCAAGTATAAACCTCCAGCGCATAAGTCGCTGATTAAAATTGTGCATGGAGTTCAAAAAGATAAGCGGATTATGATCACAATACACAAGGATCGAATAACAGCGGGACAAATACACCTCGAAATGTTGAATCGCAAGAACTAATGCTAATGCCTCCTTTTCAATAGTAGAATACTTTAACTGTGCAGTATTAAACTTTTTAGAAAACGGCCAGAGTAGCAGCCTTGTAGAGCGTGTCTACTTTTTGTTTGTTTACATAAGTAGCAAGGACGACAGGTACACAACTCTTAAATTCCTCTATAAGGATTAACTGTCTAACCTGCTCTCTACTCTCGGCTTTTTGAGACGCGCACCAACGATCAAACAAAATTTCCTTTTCACGCGCAAACTCAACATAAGTCTGATTCGAAAGTTTCGTGTATTGTCTAAATCGCTGTCTATATGCTTCCGGGACTAACTCGAAGGCTTTTAATATAGCAGCTTTAACAATCGTATAATCAGCAGATTCTTCAATGGACAACGAAGCATAAACCTCCTGCGCCTTAACGGTTATCACGCATTGCAAGAGCAAAGACCAAACATTTTCAGGCCACTTTAATGAAGCTGCAACCCTCTCGAAATGACAAAAAAACTTCTCAACGTCCTTCTCACAAAAAGGAGGGACCATTCTCCGATTTCGGCCGGCATCAAAATCATCAGAGGCAGCGTGAGCAGCCTTAGAGCTCATCTCTAACTCCATTCGTTTCAAAGCAAACTGATGATCAAGTTCACGCTTTCGCAGCTCTAATTTGGCATTCTCTAACTCCAATTCTTTTTCTTTAACTGCCAACTCTCTCAATCGAATAGCATTCTCACTTACCGAAGGATCAGCCACTTCCTCCACAACACTAACGTTTTCTAATGGCATTTGTAAAACGCCTATCTCCACCAGACAGCCTTTAAGGACGTTTCGCAAAGTTTCCTTCAAAGTCTTATACCTAGGAGCGATTTCGACTTTATAAGACTCTGCAATTTGCAATAACTGCTCTTTTGTGCACGATAAAAGCAGTTCTTCAGAAGGAGACTCCCGAAATATATCAACTACCGAAGTCATTTCGACACACTTAGGCTATTCACCAAAAATAACGAAAATAATGGTTTCAACACAATTCAGAAAAATACTCATAAATGAAACCACTGAATCGTTTTCACAAATCCTAAACTTTACCTGTCAAAACTAAAGAAAAAACAAAGTGATTTTGGCCGCTACACGAAATTACCGCGCATGATACGAATTAAGAATAAACTTCACTTACCGATTTAAATTTACAAAGTGAATAACCAAAAGTGATCTCACAACACACACGTATTTACCCCATTTAACATTAAATTAATTCCCTAGTCTTCAGTGGCGTTAGGGGCTCGAGGCCACTTTAAACGCTAAAATCATGAACACCTGCACACCGATCCCATTAACAAGATCAGCTGCCGGTGAACTGAAGCGTGCCTCCACTCCGAATAACCACTAAAAATAAAAAAGGCAAAATAACAAAGTGGCAGGTTCAAACCTACCTGACGACTACTGAATAAATAGGGCAAATAATCACCTGGGACGCTCGTAGTTACTCACAACCGAAAAGTAAATCAAACAAACACGACGAAAACACGGCCATACACATTTTCTTTCCTCCCACACTAAACAGCTGAGAAAAGAAAAAAAAAGAAAAACGACGGACGAGCCCCCAATTATGTTACAGCCACTGCTATAACACAAAAGAGGGATGACACAACGGCTCGATCAAAAAGGGGAATTTATTAATAAAACGGAATATAACAACAAGTGGGAGAAATTAGACAGGAAAAATAAGAGGGATAAACACAAAAGAGAGCCCAGCTCCGACTCGGGACGGCCGCTCAAGTTCCACCCCCGAAGTGTGGGAACTTGACTTCCTTTAAGCTCACGTAAATAGTCCACAGGTGTAGAGGATCTGCTAAATCAGAACAATGGTAAATCACGCTTTTCCTGCCCCTAGAGGGCAGGCAAATACATAAATATACATGCATGTAACAATCAATCAATCACCTTTATTTATATAGCGCTTTAAACAAAATACATTGCGTCAAAGCACTGAACAACATTCATTTGGAAAACAGTGCGTCAATAATGCAAAATGATAGTTAAAGGCAGTTCATCATTGAATTCAGTGATGTCATCTCTGTTCAGTTAAATAGTGTCTGTGCATTTATTTGCAATCAAGTCAATGATATCGCTGTAGATGAAGTCACCCCAACTAAGCAAACCAGAGGCGACAGCGGCAAGGAACCAAAAGCTGTTCACAAAGCTGCTGAGACAAACTTTTACTGAGGAACAGAGAGAAGTCTTGAGCTCAGAGGAAGGGGGCGGGGCTAGGGATGATGTCAGCATGCTCATTAACTATGCACACAGTGATTGGCTGATAGTCTGTCAGAGATTAACTCATAGAAATATTGTAGAGCATGATATTATGTTGTCATATTCTAATAATGATTTAAATATAAATGTTAATTTGCACATTCAGATAAATATTTAAAAATGCTTGCACATTTTCCCGCTGCTGCAGAAAGCCTGCTATTATTCCACTTTAACACTGAAACACAGCTTTCACTATATTAGTGAAGACATCTGTGAATAGTGAGGAGATTCTGGACTTTACAAATATAAGCTGAGTCTGAAATCACTCACTCGTTCACTCGTTCACTAGTCCCTATATAGTGTGTGACAGTTGAGTGCACTAGAGGGAGCGGTTTCAGACAAAGCTCTAGTCAAAGCTGTAAACACACAGACATCTTCAGTGTTGTGTTGTTCTTGATGTTTCTCTCTTCTTGTGTTCAGATGCCTGTGTTCTCACACTGGATCCAAACACAGCACACACTCGACTCGTTCTGTCTGATGACAACAAGAAGATCACAGGTGTGAAAGATCATCAGCCGTATCCTGATCATCCAGAGAGATTTGATGAGTATCCTCAGGTTCTGAGTGTTGAGAGTCTGACTGGACGCTGTTACTGGGAGACTGAATGGAGCGGATATGATGCTGTAATATCAGTGTCATATAAAGGAATCAACAGGAAAGGAGGGAGTGATGACTGTGAGTTTGGATCCAATGACAAATCCTGGAGTCTGATCTGCTCTGATAACAGATTCTTTGTCCTTCACAATAATAATGAAACTGTTATTCCTGCTGTCCGTTCATCCTGTAAGAGAGTAGGAGTGTATGTGGACGTGTCGGCCGGCTCTCTGTCCTTCTACAGCGTCTCTGACACACACACACTCACACACTTACACACATTCAACACCACATTCACTGAACCCCTCTACCCTGGATTTAGGGTTTATCCTGGTTCCTCCGTGTCTCTGTGTGATATTTAATGATAGAGAGACTCTTTCTGATGTTCACATGCACACAAACTCATCAAATCTCACATCACTACATTTCTATTCATTTTTAATTAGTTTTTCATCGTCATACAGAAGTTATGAATCTAGATCAGACTCTCATACTGTTCCGAATCTTTAATAAACAGAGTAATATGTGTGCTTTAATATTTCTATTGTAAACTGCTCATCAAATGTAATAAAAGTCCATGAGTGACTCATTTGATCCTGAACTGGTTTCTGAATCCTGATGTGAACTGATGACAGTATGAATAATCATGAATGTGATTGAGATCAGAGGCTGAATTGACTCTGAATGAATCCGTCTCCTGATCGTCTGCTTTATTTTTCTGTCTGAGCTGATTTAACACTCGATTCACTAAATGAATTGTGTCCAAACACTCACAGTATCGCTGCTGAACACAGTTGATCTGGCTCTAATTCAGTCTTTCAGGAGCTTCAGATTCAGCTGCTGATGCTGATGTAGAATATGATCATGCAGAATCAGGCTTTAATATGTGCTTTATAAGTGCTAATAAACGCTCAATATGATAGTAATGTGAGAGTAATAAGCAACATCTCGTGACATTTGATGTTTTAATATTTACCCTGTCTGAACTGGTTTACAGTACCGGATCATATCGTTATTGCTGCCAGAATGGTACTTTCAATGTACACATAAATATATAACAAATGAATTAAAACATGATGCTTTATAAGTTGTGTACCATTAGGATAGACTCCCATGTGTTCACACTGAATTGTGAGTTGGTGTTAACATTATCGGATTGGTTTGGCTTGACATTGAATGTTCATATAATCTGCAAACACCATTGAGCTGTTAAACATTAGTAAAAATGATGTTATGTGACAATGCTCAGCAATAAAGTATCAGTGATATACTTTATAAAACCTTTTTATTAAACCAATAAAGCTACATAAATCTGAATGTGTCAGTTTTTCAGACCGTGTCTCTGTTTACGGTATTTAACACTCAATTCTATAATTTAGAAATGTTGATAATAATTACTTTCATGTGACTGATCGAGCTATTATAGGAAACAAGTATGAGCAACACAATTTGAAAAAACTGCTGACTACTCTTGTCTAACTCAGGTTCGGATTTATAGAACGGCTACAGGGTGTCCGGTCAGAACATTAGGTCTCACACCAGGAATGTACTTCAGGGTGATTTATTGTGCAAAGATGTGTGTGGTTCTGTAAATATAAAACAGCATACAAATATGAATCAATTAATAAATACACATTAACAGATCTTTACAGCAGTACTTAAATACTCATAAGTAACAGCATTGTAAATTATCTAAATATAATATATACAAATATGACTCAAAGTTCTATTAAATGATCGCACTACTGCACTGTGCGTCTAGCTCACGTGCCTAGCTCGTCCGGTGAACAAGCCCGAACATGTTCCCTGAGATGCGTCTTAAGTCTATGCATTATAGCCTAATAGGCAATAACATTAAATATTCTATCAAACAAAAAACACAGGCAAAATATAACATTTTGTCAACAAGAAAATGTGCAAATATAATAAACAATGTAAACATTTAGGCGGAATGCCGCGGCAGCGGTCATTAATCTCGCTTGTGAACTTATCATACGTTTAATTATGTAAATGTACTTACGATTAGTTGCACGCACACATATATCCACACAATCCTTAAACGGGCCACTTCTAACTAATTTAACTATAAAATATTAACTATAAACACATCAACACATCCAGCCTCTATAATGTCTTGGTTCTCACTCCGCGGAAAGATTAGGAACAGTCCAAATCACGAACACAGGCGGGAGGGTTCGTAAGAGTTCACTTTCAAGGGGTGGCCTTTTTTACACAATTATTTCTCTATGTCCAGATTTGACTAAGAAAAAAACTTACACTTCAAATCAAAATAAAATAATACAACTTTGATAAAAATGTCTTTAATGATGAATAAATTCTATCCAAATTAAAGTAACTAATTATGTGTGAACACACAGCCATGTTTAGTGAAGTGACATTCAGCCAAGTATGGTGACCCATACTCAGAATTTGTGCTCTGCATTTAACCCGCCCGGGGAGCAGTTGGGGGTTCGATGCCTTGCTCAAGGGCACCTAAGTCGTGGTATTGAAGGTGGAGAGAGAGCTGTTCATGCACTCCCCCCATCTACAATTCCGTCCGGCCCGAGACTAGAACTCACAACCCTTCGATTGGGAGTCCGACGCTCTAACCATTAGGCCACAACTTCCCTTCCTTTTAGATGTTGATATAAAGAGCTAAACAGCATCTAGCGCTTACATAACAGTATTTACAGATGATAAATGGTCAATAGGTTGTTTATGAGCTAGCATCACTAGCTAGCCGTCGATCGTTAGCATGATAGTGTGTACTTAATGTTTAAATGTATAATTACATGTCTAGAGACTTCTGGGATTACAGGATCAGCATATAAAATGATGTTGTTAAGTGTTATTAAATATAATGAAGCTGTAAGAGAATGCTGCTGTCATTATTTATGGTGATTGCAGTTCTTTTATTTCTCAGTTTCTGATAAGAACGAGGCAGGAGAGGTTTCTGTGAGGGTCTCAAGAGGGTCCACATATATAGCACAAGGTTTCAGCAGAAGTTTTGGAGCTGGCTTCTCTTTATACAGAAGCTCTAAAGAAGGCTGTGTGCATGTAGTCCATGGTCAGGTGTTTGTATATCATCAGATGGACCAACAGAGAGGATGTTTCTCCAGGACACTGCTACTTCATTCAGATGCAGGTAGAGCATCATCTGCTTGTTCAGGTGCGAGCTGGGAGAAGGACTGGGACCCTAATCAAGATCAACTGCTTAGTACTGGGTTTATTTAGTCAACCATTACTTCATCTGTCAAACCATCTTTAGTTTTAGTTAAAGTATGTGTTGGACAAGAGTCGGCCATCAGAAGAACTGATCATAAAGAAAGGCCAAATTGACCTGACAAGAGAAGACTTCTGGAGCCTGGGTTTAAGACAGTGCATGGATCTAATGTGTCTTCATTTACTGCACAAAAAAACTCATTCCTAGATAATGAATAATGTTACACACAGCAGCTTGGACAGGGATGTGATCGTTCTGTAATTCATTTCTGCCTCAAGATTGTGGAAGAAGCTGCTTTATATACTATTATATATTCTTCTAGAAGTTTTCTTTTGGATGTATGCATGTTTAATAGCTTATGTTCTCTCCGTAAGGGACAAATATTAACATTGTGGACCTCTATACTGTTCCCAGCTGGAAAGACAAAAATGTACATTGTAGACACAGAAGTATGTTATTTTTTTGCATATTATTTTGTCACAATACTATTAGTGAAGCGTGAGCGTCGAGGATATGGTGCTGTTTCCAGCTTGGAGCAGCAGGAGGATGAATCTGATCACCATCTGCTCTGTGTTCAGTTTCTGTTCATCTTTCTAGTTCTAATATTTCCAAATTCAACAGGTAGGGTTAGTGAGTTTGATTTTCGTGGATATTAACAAACCCATTGATTGCAGGTTTTGTTTGTAGAGGGAAATACTTTTTCTTGATTCTGTTGGCCCTGATGGTTTTGGAGATGAGATCTACAGAACCATATTTAGGTTGAGACCAAGGGAAATTAATTTACTGGCCTTGTTCCAGATGTGATATTTGGTTATAATTTCCAGAAGGAGCCTTGTTCTCAGACTTCAAGTTCATCAGAGTCTGGTTCTCAGCTACAGAACTGATCATGTAATTACACATTATGTGTTTTGTGTTTTCTTTGGAATGACAGACACATTGAACCTTCATTGACCAAAGATCCTGGACTGAAACAGGAAGAGACCTTGAGCTGTGATATATTTACGGTAGGAGATTTTAAAAAAACTGTTCATGGAACATGATCTTTATTTAATATCCTAATGATTCTTGTCATAAAAGAGAAATGTATTGTGACCCATACAATGTACTGTTGTCTATTTCTACAAATATTCCTGTGCTACTGAAGACTGCTTCTGTGCTGCAGCGACACAGATGTGGATTTGTTTTATCTGACAAAAACATACAACATCATATATATTTGATTTATTTTTATTACAACCACAGAAACTTTCCACTCAATTTTTTGTGAGCGTGTTTCCAATTCAAGTCTGACAAAAGTCATAAAGTCTCATACCATAATGATCAATGCTTGGTTTTAAAAAGTGAATTAAAGTAATTTCGGGGTTGAGATGATGCTAAATGGTTGAGGATATGTATGTATACGTGTTTAAACAAGCCAGCGGTTGTTTTTAAAGCACATTTCCTTTCCCAGAGTTTTCCTCAACAGTGTTCAGGGAATTCCTGTGTCATCTTGATGCTGATGGTGAGAGTGTTGCATTCGTCAAAGCTGTTAAATAATCAAATCAAAGTGTGTTTCAGCAGCTGTACACCATGCTCACTAACATTGACAGAGGTAAACTAGATTGACCCCAAACTCTAGCAGACGAGTGTAATGTGTCTAGTTTTGTGTTGGGACTCTTTTAGGAGGAGCTGCAGTGATTCAGTTCAGTTGATGAGAGCTTTTGTCTTGAAGACGAGGACAGACTCTACAGATACAGCTTCAGGAACTCGCCTCTATTCAGTCACTGTTGGAGAAGTCCTACTAGAAAGATCTTCTACCAATCCTCAATCAGCTCTTATTGTAGGAGACCAGGGAGAGAGGGAATCAACTGAGGAATAAATCATTTGAGAAAAGATCGATTTGTGTTTCTTAGATGCAGACATTGGAGTTACTCTAGTTCTTTTCTTCTGATGATAAAAATGATATCCGTCGACTGAGAGTGTATTAAAGAAGTTTGTGAATCAGACATAACCTTGCAAGAACTTGAAGCAGCTGTTAAACAGAGTAAACCTGGTAAATCACCAGGCCCTGATGTTTTCACCACATCTTTACACTTTTATTGGGATGGAATTAATTGGGATGAACTAACATCTATTTTGTTGGAAGCTTTGTGTATAAAGTGTATAAAGAATAACCAACTTTCACCAACTATGAAACAAGGTCTTATCATTCTGTTACCAAAAAATGATCTTTGGTAGAATCTTATTAACGTCATTTCTAGATTCATCTATCCATGTTCTTCTTAAGATCAGTGTCTATTAAAAAGATAAAGGTGATAAATAAGTTAAATGTTGATTTCATTATATATGGAAGAGTGATGATTAAAGATTATGAAGCGGGTGGTGTTAAAACAGTTGATTTTGATATAATGAATGGATCATCAATCTTAAGTGTTTCCAGTCTTTCATAAATAATGAATCTTCATTTTGGTTTGAGATTTCTACAGCTACATTCATCAAATGTGCTGCTATTAGTTTTTTATTCCAATGTGATTTTGAATTGTCTAAACTCCTCATAAAACTTTCTACTTTTCATCAAGTACCATTATATTGGAAACTGATTTTTAAAGATAATTTTAGCACACATAACATCTATCTGGAATAACAGATATATTTTGGTGAATAGAAACTCTGTTCATCGATGAGTGCTGGAAGATAGACACACTCACATGTTATGACCACTCAGGAATATATTGAGTTATGATGAGATTAGTGATAAATATAATGTGAGTAGCTCCTCTAAATGATTAAATTAGTCAAGGAACAAGTCGAATATTCAACCATACTTCCACAAATACCTGATCTGATGATAGAAATGTTATTGTTACGACCCTCTTAAAATGGTCTAGGGGTAAAAGGAGTAACATTCAAAATTTTTGTGGTAAACCTGTAAAACTGATGGAGGCAGCAAGAGACAATGCAGAGACACTGGTTGCCAACAAATGTGATTTATTGTACAACGTGAAAATCCAAATAACTACCAAAAAGAATATAAATCATTAAAGAGACAACCAATATATACAAATATTTACAACTCAGAAAACAAACAAAAACACAAATCAACCCAAGAGAAAGAGGACGCTAGTGACGCCAAAAGAAAGAAAGAAACAAAACAAAATCACTTCTAACTTATTTTAAACCTCTAACCTAACTAAAGAAAAAGAAAGCAAATCTTCAGCGCCAGGCGCCATAAACTTCCCTATTCTCAACTAATAAAAAAATCAAACATACAGAGGGCGTTCACCTCTTACCTAGGGTGTCTAAACAGATTGAGTTACCTAAATGTTGCACAATGGAAGTCGCACGACAGCTTTCCTATCCACCTTCCTCTTGGGTAAGGAGTAAACGTCTTAGAGCCTAAGCTCAGCAAAGCTCAAAGAGCAACGCCATCCAAGTCACAAGGTGACAAAAACAAACAAAATGGCAAATCAAAAAGAGACAATGTTCAAAAGATAAATGGTTAAAAAAACTAAGTGAAATTTGGCATAAACAAAGAAACAAAAAATCAAATCAAGAAACAAGTAACATAACAGCAAAACCCCAGGAAAGCAAAAAGGTCTCAAGTTCACTTCCTTGCACGTCCTTTTATCTGATGGTGGAAACTTTTACTGGCACTGGATAGGTCGGTGTCACATTGATTAATGAAAACGGACAGCTTCCAGAGCCAATCAGCAGACAAGGGAGGCGCCTAAGAGATTGACAGCCAAGGAAGGAAAGAGCGAGAGAGAGAGCAGGCACTCACAGGAATTTATGGATGTAACACTCCCACTCTTAAGAACCAGAGTATGTGAGCGGAGCGGAGCGTGGAGTGGAGCGGTCTGATTTTGACAGGAGCGAGGAGCGGATTTTTTAAAAGTCGGAGCGTTGTGGTTTTCACTCGCTCTAAGAGCGCTCCACCACCGCTCCATCCACCGCTCCAATTCATGCCAACGGCCCGTAATATAACTGCATATATAACTGCAATATATACTGCAAGTATTCACGTTAAACATATTTAACTATAGCTTGATACAGATGGATCTCTCAAATCAGAAGGTTACAATGACGACAATAGCCGAGTGGGAAGTTATAGGTTAGCTCTGAAGGAGTTTGTCTGTTCCTTTTACTGAATATTTTCGGGTTGAAGCATGATTTAAACCATTACAGCACATTCACATGCAATCGCTTTCGCAATAATGCATTCAAAGAAATGTAATCTTACAGTGATAATTCATCTGCATCTGATTTTGAATGAGCAGAAATCTGTAAGAAATGCATTGATCTGTAGATAAAATAATGTACTGTTATTTTCATCACAAACAAAATTTGCACAGCAGAATACCGTAATTATATTAAATTCTGACATCCATGTTATTAGTTTGGCATGTGGTAGAAAAAAAAAAAAAGTTTGCACACAATAGCCTAAGCCACTTTGAAACTCTCCTGTTATTTTTTATTTTTATTTTTAATATAGGCTACGTTATGAACATAACATTTCAAACATACTGAAATACTTTAGCCATGGAGCAAAGGCGGAGCGGTGTTTCTGGTATCACTGAGCGCGGAGTGGAGCGGGAGCGGGAAATTGTGAACCCGGAGCGGAGCTGGAGTGGAGTGATTATTAAATGCTCTGAGCGCAGAGGGGAAATTGTTGCCACTCCACTCCGCTCACATACTCTGTTAAGAACAAACTCGTTTGTAAAAAAAATAAACACCAAACCAAACTATGCTCTTGAGAGAGCATCAGCTAAGACATTCTCTGAACCCTTCTTATGTCTGATTTCTAAATTGTAGCTCTGGACAATAAGAGCCCAGCGCATTAAACGCTGATTGTGGTTGCACATTCGAGTTAAAAACACAAGAGGATTGTGATCTGTATAAACCACAATCGGAAGACTATTGAAACCAAGGTAGACTTCAAAGTGTTGTAACGCAAACAATAAAGCAAGAGCTTCTCTTTCAATTGTGGAGTAATTCAGCTGATGTTTATTAAACTTACGAGAATAATAACTAATAGGATGTTCTATCCCATTCTCATCCTCCTGAATAAGAACGGCACCAGCACCCACGGCGCTCGCATCAACCTCCAATTTAAAAACACAAGTACAATCAGGTGTCATTAAAACAGGTGCATTACACATCAAAATTTTGACTGAATCAAAAGCATGCTGACTCTCAGCAGACCACTCATAAGTTTTAGAAGGGCTGAGTAGTGAAGTAAGAGGACTCACGATCGTAGAGAAATTCTTGCAGAAGCTACGATAATAGCCTGCCATACCCAAGAACCGCCGCAACTCTCTACTGGTAGTAGGAACCGGAAATTCCATTATTGCCGTGACCTTGGCCTCTACTGGTCGTACTTGGCCTTGACCAACCTCCTTACAGGTAAGTGACTGTTGCTTTGCCAAATTCACATTTTGCTAGGTTAACCCTCTGGAGTCTAAGGGTATTTTTGGGGCCTTGAGAAGTTTTGTCATGCACTGACATTTGTGCTTTTTTCAGTTTATTATAAATATCTAAATGGGTAAAGTCTAATATCACTGTAATCAGCACAAACTAGGCTACAATAATATGTGAAAGGCATGCATGTACATGATTGTATTTTTGAGAAAAAAAAATGTTATGCATGGTTAGTGAAAAACTAAAAATTTTAAATCACTTGAATAAGGCAATAAAACACATACATAAAATTGGTTGCCGGAAAAGTTGAGAACTGGAGCTTGTAGCCTAGAATTTTTCTTTCTGAATGATGTGAAAATCATCTTGTTTACTCATTCACAGAAAACAATATATTGATTTAAATTTTCTAAAACACTTTTTGTTGGTAAAAGTCATATGCGAGTAGGCGTCAACTATCATGAATATCATTGTGATTTACACCTGAGAAGACAAAGGCCCGCATAATGAGCTGCATAATGAGCCTCTCAGTCAGCTGTGCCACTGAGGGAGGAGTTACAAGAAAGAATTTGAGAACAAAATAAAAGTATATAATTTTATGTTTGTAGTTTATTAAGAATATATTTAATTATCCCACAACATAATTTAATATCCACTTGGGGGAGCAGTTAAACAGTTTATTAGGAACAATCAAAGCTGACTTTCAAACAAATTTTTTGGCATCCTTACTTCAGTCACACAATCCTTCAGAAATCCTTTTAACAATCTTATTTTCTACCAAATAAACCCCATTTATTATCATCATCATTATTATTATTATTATTAATGTTGAAAAGAGCTGATAATATTTTTCAGGTTTTTTTAGGGGTAATAAATCGAAAGAACTGCATTGTTTTTACATTTGTTAGAGTTATCTCTATTTGTCACATTTATATTATTTACATCAAGCTTTTGAATGGTATAGTATTGTATATTATTATTGAAACTTCATAATGTTCCACTTGATTATACATTTAGTCAGGAATTATAATTTGGAAAAAGTCTTTGGAAAAAGTCTAACTAGTAAAATGTTTACACGTTATGTGAAAACTAGTACAAATAAATAAAAAGAGACTTACTCATGTTTATGATCTCTGCTGAATAAAGTGCTTCATTCTTTTTTCTGAGGAAATCCATTTCTCAAATCCTCAACCACATCACATCTTTTTGGGGTGAATTATGTCTTATTCCTCTCATCGCGAAGCAAACAGTAAAATAAAATAAAAACTTGAAGAATAGTCTCGCTGCTTTTTCTTCTGTGTGGGCGTATTCAAGCCGCGCGCTTCAGTTTGAATCTGAATAGCGCGTTCAGCGCGAGGGCGTGGTCACATTAGATATAATGAGCGGAGATATGAAAAACAGACATTGCGTTGTTTTCATATGGATTACTTTATCTCAGAATATTTGTTTCCGGCAGCACTTGTTTAGTTTAAAAGTAGACATTCCAGGCTTTCTATAGATATCTCTCTCATGTCTCTTCTTTGAGTATTCACGGAGTTACAGTTCATTTTAATGAAATGTTTGTACATGACGATCAGCGGAGACAAAGACTGTAGACCTTTACAGATTCGATTGATGTATTGCTCTTATCTGTACGATTAAAACTGAAAGTGTAATTTAAGTTCTTTTCGAGGTTATCAGGAGAAAATGACTCAAAACGCATATATGCGTTAACCGACTCGAAAGGGTTAAGAGTTAAATTTGCTTTAACCAATCATTCAAATACTGTTCTTAACAGTCCAATATGTTCGGTCCAACTCAACGAATACAGCACCAGATCATCAAGATACGCATTGCAATTTGGTACATCACGTAAAACTATATCAACGAGGCGCTGGAATGTTGCTGGGGCATTTCTAAGCCCGAAAGCCATCGCTGTATACTGAAGGAAGTTATCTGGGGTTACAAAGGCTGAAATCTCTGAAGCTTGTTGGGTGAGTGGAACTTGCCAATATCCTTTCAGCATATCAAGCTTTGTAACGAAACATGCAGAACCGATGTTATCTATACAATCCTCCATTCGAGGTAACGGGTAACTGTCTGGCACAGTCACAGCATTTACCTTACGGTAATCAGTGCAGAATCTGAAGGTGCCATCAGGTTTGGGAACAAGCAGGCACAGAGAGCTCCAGGGACTGCAACTGGGCTTGGCTAAATCGTTTTTCGTTTTCGATCAGGTGTGTACAACATGTAATCAGTTTCACTCATTCTCTTTTTCACAACATAAGGACCAAAGAAGCGAGCAGACAAAGATGATCCTGGGACAGGTAACAGCACAAGCACTTCATCACCCGGTTGAAATGATCGCACTACCGCTTGCTTATCGTATTTACTCTTCATGTCTTTCTGAGCATTAGCAAGCGATTCTCTAGCTAGTGACCAAGCAGTATGAAGACTCTCGAAACGTGCATTCAAAATCCAACACATTAGTGTTTGAACTCAACTTGGGCTCTAAAATCTGTTCTTTAAGAATTTTGAGTGGACCTCTAACTTGGTGCCCGAACACAAGTTCGGCTGGGCTAAAACCAAGAGATTCTTGACTGGTCTCTCTGACAGCAAATAAAACTAAGGGAACCCCCTCATCCCAGTCTTTTGCAGTGCCCTGGCAATATTTCTTAAGCATTGATTTAAGAGTTTGGTGAAAACGCTCAAGTGCACCCTGACTCTGCGGATGGTATACACTTGAGACTCTGTGAGAGAGGAATGGACCAACGCAGTCTACCATCACATGTTCAAACGGTTCTCCAATCGCAGGTATAGGACACAAAGGAGCAGGTGGAATTCTCTGATTCCGTTTCCCGACAATCTGACAGGTATGACAAGTACGGCAATAATGAGTGACATCTTTTTTTAATCCTGGCCAAAAGAAATGGCTCAAAATCCTATTATAGGTCTTCGTAACTCCTAAATGACCAGCAAGCTGGTGATCATGTGCCAAGCACAAGACATGTTGACGATAGGAAAAGGGGACAACAATTTGATAAACAACATTCCAGTCTGAATTATTGTCAACATGAGAACACCATTTTCTCATCAATAAGTCATTGTCAATAAAATAAGCAAATTTATTTTCCTTAGCTCCATCAAGGGAGAGAGCAGAATTAAAAGAAGTCACAAGAGTTTTATCCTCCTTCTGCACAGCAATAATTCTCTCACGTGACACTGGTAATTTGAGTAAATCTGCGTCAGACACAACTACACCTTTATTCTCAGTCTTTGAACCATTTTTCTTTTCAAGATTCATATCCAGTGATGAGTCACCTGACAACAGTGGAAACATGAAGGAATTAGACAGATCAACTACATCACCTACTCTGCGCGACTGAGCACGTGTGACAGCACAGGCTGGAAAAACAGGGTAAGTTTCAGGCAGTACCTCGAACTCACAAAATACATTTGGTTAATCAACAACTTCAATAACAGGCATTACTTTTCCTCCTGCCAGGTCATTTCCAAGGATAAACTCAACACCCTTCACAGGAAGTGAAGGACACACAGCAACTCTTACGAAAACAGTACACAACTCGCTTTGTAAGTGCAAACGATGAAGCGGGAATTTCACACAACCTATCTCAATGCCCTGAACAATCACGCTAGAACCACAAAAAGTGTTGTCAGACAGCTGTAATTTACCTTCCAAAATAAATGATTGCATGGCACCAGTGTCCCTGAGTATTCTTACTTCTTTCTGGTCCTCTCTTATCCCACTCAGTGATATTAACCCTTTTGACACAAAGGGTCGATAACTCATCAATTCTTTCCTCAGAATGCACAGCGACTACATATTTAAGAGCTTTCACAAACCCCACGCTCTTTGGTTGTGGTTGCTGCTTGTGCTTCAATGCCAAGCAATCTGCGATCACGTGCCCTTTTTTGTGACAGTAAAAACATTCACGCTCTTTATTATGAGGGGGACTAAATCTGGAACGTGATGCTTGAGATTGCGAACTGTCAATCTGTAACTTTTCAGGACGTGCAGAGGCAAATACATTCTTGTGGGTTAAAATAAACTCATCTGCAAGTACCGCTACGTGTGACAAAGTAGTCACCTTCTGTTCACTAAGGTATACTACTATGCGTTCAGATAAGCATCCCTTAAATTCCTCTAGCAATGTCAACTCTCTTAAGGAGTCAAAATCACTCACTTTACTGGCAGCGCACCATTTATCAAACAACACTCCCTTCTCCCTAGCAAATTCCACAAATGTTTGTGGAGGACTCTTTTTGTGTTTCCTAAAACGTTGACTATAAGTGTAATGGCGATCATACCACAAAAAAAAAAACATTTGAGGGAATTTGAAGTCGTCTCCAACGCGTAATGGTGCAAGAAATCAGGTCTCCCATGGCACTCGATTAACACTTTATTCAATGAAGAATATAATTACTTACAAACACTGCTGCTTGCATTACTGATGTCAATTGAGCTCATCCATATACAACATTAAACATAGTGCCAATAGCTGAACATGATCAAACCACACCTGCACGCATGCACGGTTGAAAAACTATGTGGCTTCTCCTGATCGTCATTCCTCTGGCTCACCTGTGTCTTAATCATATAGCCTCCACAACTAGCATAATGCCATGCCTATGCCCCCTAGTGTGCAGGTGGAAGAACGTCACCCCCATGCAACTTACCACCAACAAAAAACATAACACATCAGAATTGGCTACAACAATAAGCTTCCGGAACCAACTCATATGCTCGCAGGATAGCAAACTTCACAGACTCATATTTCAGACTCTCTTCTAACGATAATGTAGAACAAACCTCTTTCGCTTTACCAAACAATCTACATTGTAAAAGCAGAGACCAAACCTCCTTAGGCCAATGAAGAGAAATTGTGATGCGTTCAAATGCACTGAAGTATCTACCTCTGTTTCTCTAAATTGAGGAACAAGTGCAATGTGTTTACCCACATCAAAAGCATCTGGGGCTAAACAAACCCGCGGAGGAGTAGAAGAGACTTGAGCGGGGACTGGCTGTACAGCTGAGCCGGTAGCAACATTTGATGCACCTAGCTCAAGCTGCCTCAGCTTCACCTGCGTCTCAGCCTCAATTTCCAGCTTGCGCACTTCCAACTGCAAATTCAGTTCTGCTTGGCGTACCTGGGCTCTCTTGCGCTTCATAATTCAAACGGGCAAGGCGGACCTTCAGTCGCGATCCATCCCGTGAATCAACAGAACTGGGTGAAAACGGCTCAAACGGTGGTAAGCCGGCCTTGGCTTTGACCTCTACCTCCACGTCAGCATCAGCTCCACCACTACGCTCGTCCTCCTCCCCAGAACTGAATTGCGCCAGAGCCACGCAATCCACGTTAACATCTCCCCCCGTTTCACTGCCCCCAACGTTTGACATAGGCAACACCTGCAACTCATTCAAACACAAGATCAGTGTTTGTTTTATTTATTCTTTAAGAGACTGTTTACTTAAGACAATCTGAAAATGGTCTGCAATCTGCAATAAATCCTGCTTCCTGCATGAGTTAATTTGCTGTACAGATGGACTGATAACAAAATCTTGCAACTTAAACACTTCCATAATTAATAACCAACCAATAAGAATTACACTACTACACCACATGAGAAAATCCTATACGGTCACAGTACAAACAATGCAATGTCCATTTCTTTGCCACCAACACATTTACAAAGTTACCACAATTAACATACTCTTTTGGGATTAATTGATCCTGGATGAGCCCCCATTAAATGTTACGACCCTCTTAAAATGGTCTAGGGGTAAAAGGAGTAACATTCAAAAATTTTGTGGTAAACTTGTAAAACTGGTGGAGGCAGCAAGAGACAATGCAGATACACTGGTTGCCAACAAATGTGATTTATTGTACAACGTGAAAATCCAAATAACTACCAAAAAGAATATAAATCATTAAAGAGACAACCAATATATACAAATATTTACAACTCAGAAAACAAACAAAAACACAAATCAACCCAAGAGAAAGAGGACGCTAGTGACACCAAAAGAAAGAAAGAAACAAAACAAAATCACTTCTAACTTATTTTAAACCTCTAACCTAACTAAAGAAAAAGAAAGCAAATCTTCAGTGCCAGGCGCCATAAACTTCCCTATTCTCAACTAATAAAAAACCAAACATACAGAGGGTGGCATTCACCTCTTACCTAGGGTGTCTAAACAGATTGAGTTACCTAAATGTTGCTCAATGGAAGTCGCACGACAGCTTTCCTATCCACCTTCCTCTTGGGTAAGGAGTAAACGTCTTAGAGCCTAAGCTCAGCAAAGCTCAAAGAGCAACGCCATCCAAGTCACAAGGTGACAAAAACAAACAAAATGGCAAATCAAAAAGAGACAATGTTCAAAAGATAAATGGTTAAAACAAACTAAGTGAAATTTGGCATAAACAAAGAAACAAAAATCAAATCAAGAAACAAGTAACATAACAGCAAAACATCAGGAAAGCAAAAAGGTCTCCAGTTCACTTCCTTGCACGTCCTGTTATCTGATGGTGGAAACTTTTACTGGCACTGGATAGGTCGGTGTCACATTGATTAATGAAGACGGACAGCTTCCAGAGCCAATCAGCAGACAAGGGAGGCGCCTAAGAGATTGACAGCCAAGGAGGGAAAGAGCGAGAGAGAGAGCAGGCACTCACAGGAATTTATGGATGTAACAGTTATCTTTGCTGATATAAAGTGTTTTAACATATTTTTGAGGAGTTGTCTATTATAATGTTGTTTTCCAGGACCAGTAAAGAGATCTTATATAGTTTCTCATTACGATTCAAAAGAGAGCCTGTCAAGCCTAAATGTAAAGTAAATTATGAATCATGTTTATCCTGCAAAAGAATTGTTAAGAGTCACATTTAATGCGGTTTGGAGATAGAAAGAGTTGAAGAGCTGTGTTTTCAGAGTAATTTGGCTCAAATCTTCAGGAATGATGATCTGTTGATACACAAAGATGATCTGTAAGACTGATCCTCTCATGGGAAAGAGTTACGATTGCTTTGTCATTTAAGGATAAAACCATAGCCTTTGTGATAAATATATGTTTTTCATAACTCCTCCATGAATAGTTGTTTAAAGAGGAGTTTGTGATGTATTTGTAGACGTTAAAAGGAACGAAAAAAGTCCCAAAGCAAGATTTTTGTGTTCTTCATTAGAGGACTTTGGTTTCTTGATGTGAAAATCTGTTACTGTGAAAACATTACATTACATTCATATTAATATTATTATCATTAGTAATGAAGAGAATCCTGCACAGCTCTGATTGAACAACAGTGATGCTCACACACAGAACATTGTTGAGAGAGCCTTCAGATGATGAAGAGCAGCTGTGCTCCATCTTCTTCTTGTTCTTGTTCTTCTTCTTGTTCTTCTTCTTCTTCTTCTTCTTTTTCTTCTTCTTCTTCTTCTTCTTCTTCTTCTTCTTCTTCTTCTTCTTCTTTTTCTTTTTCTTTTTCTTTTTCTTTGGGGAAGTCGTGGCCTAATGGTTAAAGGGTTGGACTCCCAATCAAAGGGTTGTGTGTTCTAGTCTCGGGCCGGACGGAATTGTGGGTGGGGGGAGTGCATGAACAGTTCTCTCTCCACCTTCAATACCACGACTTAGGTGCCCTTGAGCAAGGCATCGAACCCCCAACTGCTCCCCGGGCGCCGCAGCATAAATGGCTGCCCACTGCTCCGGGTGTGTGCTCACAGTGTGTGTTCACTGCTCTGTGTGTGTGCATTTCGGATGGGTTAAATGCAGAGCACAAATTCTGAGTATGGGTCACCATACTGGGCTGAATGTCACTTCACTTCACTTCACTTCAAGCTCCTGGATTTGAGTCCTGTCTTTGTGCAGATGTTGCTCTTCTGAATGAGGACATTGTTGATCCAGAAGTTGTGGAGGATGATGAGGATGATCCTCTAGAAACACAGAAGTCAGCACAGGAGAGATGTGTGGGACAATCTGAGCACAGCTGTGTCACAGCAGACAACAGTGTGCAGCTCTTCAAGAGCAGGATTATCTGTAGACAACTGAACCGCTTCAGACTCAGATCACTTCATCTTCTCCTAGTGCTATTGTTTCAGCTTCTGGAAGACTGACACATCAACATACACATATATCAGTGAACAACTGACAGAAGAGCTACTGGAAATACCTGGACATTAATATTAGAAGAAATGAGTGAAGGTCCTAACATGAATAGATGTGAAGAGTGTGTGTAGTTCAGATGAATGTTGATTTCTATTCTTCTTTGATTGCAGCATGATGATTTGAGTGAAGAAGTCTTCATCAGTGGATGAGAACAAGTGTGTGTTCATCAGTCTCTGTGACATCAGAACACCATTCACACATTACTGAGGATTTATGATCAAACTGAGACACTTATTAACAACAGTTTGACATCAGAGTTATCCAACAAGCTTTTAGCAAGATATCAACACTAGTAACATCTGAAGAAGATATTGTGTTGTAAAAAGCAGGATCTAATGATATAGTTGTCAGGCTTTAAAGCTGACAGAGGTATGTTGAGGTTAGAGACAGACAGAAAGTGTGGATGTAGAAACACTGCTTGTGAACAGCACATGCACACCTGAGGAACGGCCCTATAGTAAGAGCCTTCAACTCTTTTAATGGAAGAGCAATTCTGGATCTTCAGAGAAAGTCTGGAAACCCTAATAAAGTCCCATCATTATTCAATCACTGACTCACTGAGAACAACCCATTACTAAACCAACGCTGACAAAATAAAGACTTATTTCTACACTAATATTGGCTTTATTCCAGATCAGAAAACTGTGTTTCTGTGTAAGACTCCAGGAGCAAGAACTTGTTGGTCAAATTTAGAAAGTTTGATCGGAAGTTTTTCAGTTTTATAATTACACATCAAGAGAAATTATAAGACACCCAATTTAGAGAAAATAAACCCCGGAATTATATTCAGACAGATGAAGAATTGTGAAGATATTGTCTTAACCAATTTATTTTAAAGTGACTGTTTAGAGCTAAACTCAACTCAGTTTAGAGTGTCTTGGTGGTATGATTTTAGAAAGACTGATGTTTTAATATAATGAATGTTATTTCTCCACAGAATGTAGTTTCCAGGTTTGTTTGTGAACAGAGATGGATTGAGCAGACGATAATCGAGAGATATCTTCAGCTTTAGTGAACACAACTCTGTCTTTGAGTCAGAAATCTCTCTGAAACCAATGATTCAACATCTTGAGTGTATTTCAGTAATCTGAAGAAAACATATATGAGTGACAGCATGAATCCTATTGTTAACTATACTTACATCTGTAATTTAAACCAGTATTAAACAGCATTGCACATGTTCATATTGATAAGAGCCTCCTACCTTCAGTAATGTCCAGCTGGTCAGTATTTCAGTCTCTTTGTGATAAGGACAGGGTCAGTGAGGGGACGAGAAGAGACACAGTTGTGAACACCTTAGTGACATCCATAAGCAGCAGAAAGAACTTGCGCTCAGAGAAAAAGGAAGTGAAGTTGAAAAGGGAGGATGGTATGTCAACTCTAGATGTGGATTTTACAATGTCAGAGCTCAACATAGCTCTGCTAAGCACTGGGTATACAGCACCTGGGCAAGATCAATTATGTTCTGACAGTTACCAGTAGAATCATTAGAGTTAGTATAAAGACTCTTTAATAAAATCTGGAGGGATGGAATAGTACCTTAAAGTTGGAAAAGTGCAGTAATATTACCATTTAACAAGCCTGGTAAGAATCCAGCTAATCCTGATAACTATAGGCCCATAGCTTTGACATCTCACTTATGCAAATGGATGGAGAGGATAATAGTTCGCAGATTATCACATATATTGGAACCGAGAGGAATACTGACCAACATACAAAGTGGATTTCGAAAAGGACGCTCCACAACAGATGCTCTAGTTAGAGTAAGTAATGATGTGGATAAGGCACTGAGAATGAAAGAACTAATGACAATAGTATATTTTGATATAGAAAAGGCATATGATACCATGTGGAGGGAAGGACTGCTTATTAAACTAAGTAGTATGGGTATTGGAGGAAGGTTATATAATTGGATCATGGATTTCTTAACAGGTAGGAAAATTCAAGTTAAGGTTGGATCAGAGGTGTCTATAAAATTTGATGTAGACAACGGTATTCCCCAGGGGAGTGTAATTAGCCCGATACTATTTAACATAATGATAAATGGATGCATCAGATCAGCACTATATGCCGATGATGGAAGGAATGTGTCATATGTATTAGGTAATATAAGGAAAGCAATTAGGGAAGTAGAAATGTGGTCATATAAGTGGGGATTCAAGATGTCGACAAGAAAATCTTGTTATATGATGTTTACAAAGAAGCGCAAGTGCCATGATGAAAGGTTAACATTATATGAGCAGCCAATGGTGAACGTAAATGAATTTAAGTACTTGGAACTATTGTTTGATAGTAGGTCTCCATGGAAAACACATATAAAGCACTTGGAAACTAAAAGCAAAAAAGCTTTAAACCTCCTGAGAGCTGTGGCTGGATGTGACTGGGGTGCAGACAAGCAGTCATTAATTAATATCTATAGGGCTTGCATGAGGTCATCAATAGACTATGGTTGTGTAGTTTATGGAGCAGCATCAAAAACAATATTGGGAAAAATTTATAGATTACAATATAGAGCATTACGTGTATGCATCAAAGCTGTTAAGACAACCCTCATTAATGCTATACTCATAGAAGCAGGAGAGATGCCACTGGAGTTAAGAAGAGAGAAACTGACAATGGCATATTGGATCAGATTAAAAGGAAGTGGGAAAGAAAACCCAGCAAAATAAACGATACAGGAATGTTGTGAGTATTCCAAGTTTCAGGGGCTTGGGTTTGGATGGACGAGGGAAATGAGAGTGAGGGAATATGAAATGGAAACCTTAGATTTCACCATGGTCAATTCAGTGAGTAGTATTCCACCATGGCTGTTCCCAGAAGTAAAGGTTGATATTAATATATTGGAAGAGAAAAGAGAATGGAGAATGGAGGAAGTGGGAATTAAAACAAGCATTTACATAAGAAACAGTTATTATAATTATAAAAAAAAAATATACACGGACGGATCCAAGAACAAACAGGATTGTGTGGGAGTTGGAATACATATACCAGAATTTAAAATAAATCTCTCCAAAAGACTGTCTGGTCGATTTTCTGTATATACATCAGGGTGGCATAGAAGTACAGTTTTGCTGGGTGCCAGCACATGATGGGGTTAAAGGGAACGAGAAAGCAGATAAACTGGCTAAAGAGGGGCTGCTATAGGAAATAATAATTACAATTCCACTAGGAAAAGGTGAAGGTAAAGCATTGGTTAAGAAGAAAGGACTTGAAATATATAAGAAATGGTGTGAGGAAGACAGGAAAGGTAGGAGATATTATAAAATACAAAAAACTGTCAGTATAAAGAATTACATGGAAAAGACCAGGAGAGAGGAAATTGTAATGACAAGATTAAGAGTGGATCACAAAGGGCTGAATGGCACATTATTTTTTTAATGGGGAAAAGGAATAGAGAGAGCTGTGAAAACTGTGGGGTTAAAGAAAATGTTGAACACGTAATATTGTACTGTAAATTGAATGAGGTGGAAAGACGGGTGTTTAAAGATAAGGTTCAAGAGACAGGGCAGGAGTGGAATCTAGTAGGGATACTGGGACTAGAATGAGAGGGAGACGAAACAAGAATCACCAGGAAGGAACTAATTACATTTTTAAAAGACTCGGGGTTGTGGAATAGAATATGAAATTGTAAAATTACATGATTATACATACTCCAGTACAGTAGGCGGCGGTATGCACCTTATAAAAGAAGAAGAAGAAGAAGAAGAAGAAGAAGAAGATGAAAGAGTATTGAAACCGAAAGTAAACTGGAGAGAAAACACGTGTTCTGAAGAGTTAAACTCCTTCTGTTCAGATCTCAGAGTTGACGGTAAGTTGAGTTGTCAGCTTCTAATATCATGTATTATTGTAGAATGTCGCTCTCGTGTTAAACTCTTCACACTTTAACAGAGATTTGAGGGAGTTTTTGTGACAGTTTAAAATGATGTGAAGACAATCAGGAAGAAGAAAATGTTTCTGTGTTTGGATGAAGATCGCAATGAAGCTATAAGAAATAAAAGAAAAGCGTTTAGGGAACTGAAAAGAAACTGTAATCAATCGTAAAGAGGCTCAAGCTGTGGAGGTCAGAAAGACTGAAAGAAATGTTTGGAGATCATTCTGTAATGAAAAAGGTAGAAGTCCTCCTGTAAAAGACATGTTGATCTGAAATCAAGATCTGTTATGGTTGAATCGCAGGACCGGAGACCAGTTAGTCATGAAAATAAAGAAAACTCTTTGAATGAGAGAGAAGGTGTGTCCAAAAACTTTTGGTCAGAGGTCAGAGGTCAGATTCTGTCGATGGTCGTGAGGTCAGATTCTGCCGATGGTCGTGAGGTCAGAGGTCAGATTCTGTCGATGGTCGTGAGGTCAGAGGTCAGAATCTGCTGCAGATCCTCATTCTCTTGAATCTGATTGTGTGTGCGGTGTTAAACTGTGTTTCACTGCAATCTCTGGAATAATAAACACAGTGTTGTGTGTCATTTGTCTCTTGTGTTTCTATAAGCAGGTCTGAAGTTATTATGGAGAACAGAGAGAGTCAGAGATCTTCATCTCCAGATCACAGCGGTGTGTCTCTGAAGAGTGATGCATCCATGGGTGATCGTCCTAAATTCAGTGCTGATCCAGTGACCTCTGACCCCAGGTGAGACACTGTCCTGTACTGGACACTATAGACTGACTCCTACAACATCATACATCATCTGAACTAATTGTGTTGTGTTAATTACTGTGTGAAGATGTATATGAATAATTATATTTTAGAGTCAGCAGGAGGAAGAGGAAGAGATCTTCATCTCCAGATCCCAGCTGTGTGTCTCTGAAGAGTGATGCATCCATGGGAATTCCTCCTGAACTCAGTGCTGATCCAGTGACCTCTGACCCCAGGTGAGGATAAACCTGTAGTGCACACTTCACTGTTCACACACATCTAGTGTTTGCTGCAGATGAGAGTAAAATGCTCGCTCTGAGTCCTGACAGAGAGATGAGTTTTAGATGAGAGATGATTTTATTCCTGATTTCACCTCAAATCTGTGGACAAAAGTTCAGTGCTGGAAAATGAATTTGATCTCAATGTCCAGATAAAAGAAGTTCACTGTCAAACAGATTTAGCTTTGAGTTTTTATATAAAGCTATTTGTAAAAACCTGTTCTCTGTTGTTTCAATCAGATACGATCAGATACGAGCCCAGGATCCTCCTCAAGCAGTGAATGATGAACTACAGAGAGTCAAAGAGCAGCACAAAACCAGCATGAAGAACAAGTATGAGAGATTATTTGAGGGACTGAAACTCCAGGAGAATGAAAGCCTCCTGAACAGCATCTACACACAGCTCTACATCATAGAGGGAGAGAGAGAAGGAGTGAATGAAGAACATGAGGTTTTACAGATGGAGAAAACAGCCAGAACACAACACTCACAAGACACTCCAATCTACTGCAATGACATCTTTAAAGCCTCCGCTGAAGCAGGATGTGAGGAGAAAGAGCAGATCAAGACTGTTCTTACTAAAGGCATCGCTGGAATCGGAAAAACCGTCTCTGTGCAGAAGTTCATTCTGGACTGGGCCGAGGGAAAAGCTAATCAGGATGTAGATTTCATGTTTGTGCTTCCATTTCGAGAGCTGAACTTGATCAGAGATCATCAGTACAGTCTTCACAGACTTCTGCTGGACTTTCATCCTGAACTTCAAGATCTGGACTCACAGATTTATGAGGAGTGTAAAGTTGTGTTCATCTTTGATGGTCTGGATGAAAGCAGAATCACACTGATGTTTTCAGACGCTCAGAAAGTTTGTGATGTGACTGAGACTTCATCAGTGGCTGTGTTGATGTCAAAGCTGATGAAAGGAGAGCTGCTTCCCTCTGCTCTCATCTGGATCACCTCCAGACCAGCAGCAGCCAATCAGATCCCCTCCAAATACATCCACCGTCTGACAGAAATTCAGGGATTCACTGAGCCTCAGAAGGAGGAATATTTCAGGAAGAGAATCAGTGATGAGCATCAAGCCAGCAGAATCATCTCACACATCAGAAGAGCAAGAAGCCTCCACATCATGTGCCACATCCCCGTCTTCTGCTGGATCTCATCCACTGTGCTTCAGAAGCTCCTGGAAGAAGATCTGAGTGCAGAAATCCCTCAAACTCTGACTGAAATGTACATCCACTTCCTGCTGATTCAGATCAACATGAGGAAGCAGAAGTATGAAGAGAGAGATCCAGAGAAACTCCTGCCGTCCAACAGAGAAGTGATTGTGAAACTTGCTGAAGTGGCTTTCAAACAGCTAATGAAGGGCAATGTGATGTTCTATGAGGAGGACCTGATTGAGAGCAGCATAGACGTCACTGACGCCTCGGTGTATTCTGGGATTTGCACTGAGATCTTTAAGCAGGAATCTGTGATTCATCAGAGGAAAGTCTACAGCTTCATTCATCTGAGCGTTCAGGAGTTTCTCGCTGCTTTCTATCTGCTTTACTGCTGTTTAACAAAGAACAAGAAAACACTGCATGAATTCAGATCTAACAGATATTACTCTGATAAAGTCTCTCTGTATGATCTACTAACTTCAGCAGTAGATAAAGCTCTTGAGAGTGAGAATGGACGTCTGGATCTGTTCCTGCGGTTCCTGCTGGGCGTCTCACTGGAGTCCAATCAGAGAATCTTACAGGATCTACTGAAACACACAGAGAACAGCTCAGAGACCATCAGCAGAACCACACAGTATATTAAAGAGAGGATCAAAGATGAAGATGATGGACTGATGGTCAAGAGAAGTAATCCTCTCTCAGCTGATCAGTCGATCAATCTGTTCCTCTGTCTGCTGGAAGTGAAAGATCAGACTCTGTTCAGAGAGATTCAGGAGTTTGTGAAATCAGACAAACACTCAGAGAAGAAACTCTCTGCTGCTCACTGCTCAACAATCTCCTACATGCTTCAGATGTCAGAGGAGACACTGGATGAACTGAACACCATGAAATACAACACATCAGCTGAGGGGAGAAGAAGACTGATACCAGCTGTGATCAAGTGCAGAAAAGCTCTGTGAGTGTTTCATCATCAACTAAAGGATCATATGTAATAATGAATCTGACTCCTTTAAAATAAACGTTCCTGAATGAGAGATTTTCTCCTGAATAACAGGCCAGAATCTTAAAGGAGTCCCAACATGTGTTTTTAATCCAGTAGATATTAGAGTAAAAGGTAAAAACAACCCCGTCACATGAGAAACTGGTTCATTAAATCAGCAGCAGCTGCAGCAAAGAGACGCTCCACACATTGATCAGTAAAGCTGACATTCACACATTTCACTCTCAATCAAGACACAATCATGATATCAACTACTGCTAATATTAATAACTATAATAACATTTAATCTGCAGTAATTATTGATCATAAATGCTGAATGTTGTAGCTGTTTGACTGCTGTTACAGTGAACTATTACAGTGAAGACAGAGCTTGACGTCTGCTTACTCTTTACTGTACAGCACTAGACACTATTTTACATTATTATACATTTAAAGAGCTCTGCATTATGACATAAAATAAATCAAACCATAGAAAAGGTGGATGAGTGTGAATGGTAATATTATGAGTGATATAGGTCTAGTTTTCTAACACAGATTTACTCTGTCAGCATTGTGACCACATTAATGTCACAAATAAAAGATTAAAACTTACATTTCAGCAGCTCACACACAGACATGAATTATTCACACAAAACAAGCGAAGAGTTTGTCATTTAATGAGATCTGTGTTAAATATCCATTTACATGTCAGTCTTTTGTGAAAATGACTTTTACAAACTCAGATGTGACACATTTCTGTGAAGGACTACAGAACAAGCTCTGATTCACAACATTAGTGTCCAAACACAGAAATAAAAGAGGGTCTATATATCAGATCAGGATCTGAAGACTATAATAAACACAAATCCAGCTAATAAAGAGGAACTACAAATAATGATCAAATTAACAATACAGCAGGAAGGATTTAATCCTTTAATAATAATAATAATAGTAATAATTATATTTAATCTCTTCTAGATTTTCTGGCTGTGGTCTCTCAGAACAGCATTGTGAAATTGTGTCATCAGCTCTACAATCCTCAAACTGTGTCCTGAGAGAGCTGGATCTGAGGAACAATGACCTGCAGGACTCTGGTGTAAAGTTTATTTCTGATGGACTGAAGAGTCCAAACTGTCAGCTGCAGATACTGAGGTATTAAGAACATAGAAGTGTGTGTGTGTGTGTGTGTGTGTGTGTGTCTGCAGATACTGAGGTCTGAGGATACTGAGGGCTCTGAACCGGTTCAAGGAATTAAGATGAAAACCGTAAACGAATGAAATTTTGACAGGAACAGAAACAGAAAGGAAATCAAATGTTATAGTTCCGAACAGAATCTAAAATTCTAAATGGCCATTAACCGGTTAATAATGTTATTTTATCGTTCCATTTAATATTTGAAATTTGCTGTCAATGAATCATGAATTCCAGAATTACGGCATATGCAAATGTGACGCTGAAGCCAGGAGTGAAATGTCGCTCAGGTCTGAACTCATCATAGATCAGTCTCAATGACAACGCACCGCACTTAGAGTTAATCTGAGGATAGTGCGAGATGAATTCAACAGATAACACACCTGCAGTGCTTCTCTGAATAGAGAAAACAGAAAAACAAACCCCTATAGACTTACATAAAGAGAAATATAGGCATATACACTAAATACATTTCAATTAAATCATATTTACAGATTAACGAAACGAAAGAAAAACTGTGCTAAATTACCGTTCATTGTGACATGTTGCAAAGTTTTCGGAAAGGAATACGAAACTGCACAGAGAAGTTTTCTTTATTTTGCAAAAGCTTTACAGTTTTAATTATTTTCCCAAAGCTGACAGTTTTGAATAATGTCTTGCTTCTATATAACCAATCAGCTTTGGTATGACCATCCCACTGACACAACATCATTTTGCTTTATTAAAACCTATACATTAACAAAATAAAATAGAGTTAAAGAAACAAATAAAAAGTTAGACTGCTCCGTTGTACATGTTGTGTTCAGAGTGACCGCGCCTCACTGTGCTGATAAAGCTGATGTGAAGGATGATGTTTTATGTAGAAGTACAAACACTATATAATAAATACTATTTTAGCATCCAGATACTTCGGGAACATGGAAAATCTGGATTCGTGCCGGATGAGAGATGCAGGCATCAGCTTCAGCTTAAATTAATTTGTTTTTGGGTTGACGTTTTTATAGTCTAAACTTGTTTTGTTTTCGAGAGAAACTAATAGCTGTTTTTATAATCTTTGTAAACATGCTTTAGACTACAGGCATTTTAGCCTTCATTATTTCATAAAGTAATAGGACTAATAAAATGCAAGGACGCAACTTTAGATTTTTTTTTTTTACTTTCAAAACGCAATCTTTCATCCTTTTTTTGAGAGAGAGAGAGAAAGAGAGAAAGCGAGGTAGAGAGAGACAGAGAGAGAGAGGTAGAGAGAGACCGAGAGAGAGAGAGAGAGGTAGAGAGAGAATTTTTGAATTTTAAATACATCTTTATTATAACAACTTTCTCTTAAAATACACAATTATTCACACTTAATTCAGAAATGCACATTAATTTCATTCTTTTTCACATACATGTTTAAAAAGTCAACAACATCTCATTGTTCTCACATACAGTACACAATACCTCATTAACACCCCAGATTTCTATAAACTTTGGTATACGGTCCACCAATTTATAATAAGCAAACTCTACTTTTAATCTAGCTGCCACAAAACCTAAAAACATAGGAACCACACTTAAAACATCCTGCCCTAGGAGTTTGTTTTTCCTTGTTTTCCAAATTACTAATTTTGCAGTGCCAGATAAAAAAATAATTATAACCAAAGTCCTTTTCCTTTGAACTGAATACCTGGGTCCATAAATAAATAATTTGCAAGAAATACCTCCCCCAAAGATGAAAACCAATTACTTAAAAGGGAAACAGATCCCCTAAACGAGAACACTGCACAAATAAATGAAACAAAGATTCTACCACCGAACAAAAAGGACAACCCACCCCAACACTAGGATTAAGATGCACCACATGTCTGTTCGTAGCTACTGCTCCATGTACAATTCTCCACTGCAAGTCACCTGTCCGCTTATTGATTGGGTATTTGTAGCAGCAGCCTTTAGGGGAAGATTCAAGTCCAAAACAGTCTATCAATTTTGTTGAAAAAACACCAGTCAACAACCTTGCATTTGATACTTTAACACAAATCAAGTACAAGGCCTTCTTCCCAGCTGACTCAAAACATTCCAAAACTGGGGTTTTAAATGTCAACAAACAATGATCATCTTCTTCCCAAATCTCCACAGAAGCTCTAACAATGAGTGAAGGAAAAACATAATCAAATCCCTCTTTCCACTCATGAATCATTTCTGTATTGTCCACAAGTTCTCCATGTTCCTTTCTTAACATCCCGTGTACTTCTGCAACCAGCTGCTGTATCATTCTTGCAGATTTCACCTTAGTTCTTTGGGTTATAACTTCCACGCTGCTGTTCAGTACATGACCCAACTTTGTATACCCAGCAGCCAGCAGCCGTGAGCGTAAACACGCAGATGATAAAAGTCTTGAAGGGAACAGAGGGTTAAAAAACAAAGGTTCTTCCAACAGCCAAGTCCCAGTTGATACATCGGATGATCTTGACACAGTGAAAACCTTCCAAGCCTCAAGCATAGATTTATAATAGGGAGTAAAGTCTACCAAATCAGACTCTTGTAAATACATAAGAAATAGATGTTTATCAAATCACATTCCCCCTGTCTTCCGCAAAAGGACTGTTGCTGTGTTCATCCAAGCAAAATTACTGTTGTAAAGCAATCTTTGAGCTGTCTGTAGACGAAAAGTCATTATTCTTGCCTTTATATCCACCAGGCCTTGTCCCCCTTCTTGTATAGGAAGATACAGTACGGCAGATCGAACCCAATGGTATCCGGACCAAAAAAAAAGTCACCAAGTGCCTTTGAATTGCTTGAATTAAACCTGCTGGTGGTTGCAAAACGTTGGATTTGTGCCACAGAGTGGATGACACCAAATTGTTGGCCACCAGAACTCTTCCCCTGTAGGACAACTGGGGTAGCAACCATTTCCATCTAGACAATCAGGTGCATACTTTAACCTCTACGCCCTCCCAATTTAATTTCTGAAAATCAGTTGTACCAAAATAAATACCTAGTATCTTAAAACCTTCAAAACTCCATTTAAGATTCCCAGGCAAATGTGGAGGATTCTCTGAGAAATCACGACCTGCCCAGAGAGTTTCACTTTTATCCCAATTTACCCTGGCAGATGAAGCCTTCTCATACACATCTAGAACATCAGTTAAAACATTAACATCTTGTGTATTATTAACAAATACAGTAATGTCATCTGCATAAGCACTTAAAACTGTTCTTGAGTTCTCAATAATACCAGAAGTAATAAAACCAGAGATTTTTTCACAGGACACCCCTGTCTTATACCCCTTGTTACAGGGATAGGACGGCTTAAACCACATCCCACCTTGACAATACAAGAGGCATCTGCATAAAACAGTTTCACCAATTTTAAAAAACCTTGCCCTAAACCAAAAGCTTCCAACACATTGAAAAGATATTTGTGATCTACACGATCAAACGCCTTTTCTTGATCTAAGGAGATCAGACCAATTTTTCTTTTAAAAACTTTGCAAATATCTAAAACATCCCGTATCAAAATTAAATTATCTGATATCGTTCTTTCTGGAACACAATATTTTTGATCACGGTGTACTATTAAATGAAGGTAATTTTTTAACCTGTTAGCAAGGCATTTTGACAGAATTTTATAATCAGTAGTCAACAACGCAACTGGTCTCCAGTTTTTCAAAAAAGACAAGTCCCCCTTTTTAGGCAACAAAGACAGAACAGCTCGTTTACAGGACACAGGCAGCATACCATCTTTGCTGCATTCACAAAAAACCTCACAAAGGTCCTTTCCAATACAGTGCCAAAAATGTTTGTAGAATTCAGGTTGCAGACCATCAATGCCTGGAGATTTTCCTGAATTCAGTTGACCCAATGCAGCAATTAGTTCATGGTAGGATATATCTATATCCAAAGCAGTCTTTGAGTCCAAGTCTATTTGAGGTTAATCATGAAAAAGTTGTGCAGAACAATTTTCATCACAATGCCCAGCAGTATAAAGATTTGAATAAAAATCCACTGCATGACGACGCATTTCTCTCATATCATACGTCAACTTCCCATCAGGAAGGCGTAAGCAGACCATCTGTTTCTGAATTTCAAAAAATCTACAAAACTCTTTATCTTGAAGCAATCTAATGTTAAAATGCCAAAAAGAGGACTTTTTTGAACTATAAGACTTACTTATTACAACCGACACCAGATTGTGATCTGTAAAACCCATCGGATTAATAGAGCAATCAATAATTTGACTACTCATCTGTTTAGACACATAGATTCTATCCAGACGAGCAGCAGTAACCCTATTATTGTTAACCTTCACCCATGTATATTGCCTCACATCAGGGTGTTTAATTCTCCATATGTCCAAAAGATCAGTTGCCCTTATTAACTTGGATAAACATGATGATGACTGAATATGCGGTTCTTCTGTATTTCGATCAACTGTGAAATTTTCTGTACAGTTCCAATCCCCTCCTACTATAACATTCCAATCATTAAAACATTTTTTAAACACACTACTTAACACACCAAAAAACAATAATCTTTCAAAACCTACATTTGGTGCATACACATTGATGAAATAATAAATGTCCCCATCTATGTCAGCTTTAACTACCAAGAGACGACCATTTATTGGTTCTTCTGTACTCAAACCAGTGACCCTTAATTCAGGTGAAAAAAAAATTCCTACTCCTGCGCTCAAATTAGTTTTATGACTTAAAAAATACTGCCCTTTCCACCACAATCCCCAATCGATTTCATTTCCTACATCACTATGTGTTTCTTGAAGATAAATAACATGCAATTTTCTCTGTTCTATTATTTCAGATACTAATGCACGTTTGTGCATATCCCTCCCCCCATTTATGTTAAGAGAACCTACTCTTAAAACTTCCATGTGCACTTTTAAGAGGGAAAAATGAAAAACAGAGAAAAAGAGCATTGCAAAAAGAGACACCACGTGATGCATGAAATTGGTCAGCTAAGTCAAAACTTTTAACGTTCTCCTTTTTTCTACCTTTCTATACTTTCTAATTGCTGTTATATGTTTCTTTAAACGAAACGTTTTCTTTTCACTTAAGATATCAAATCCCACATTCTTTTGATGTATTGAAACAGACTTCTCGAACTTCCCAATATATGAAAAAAAATCTATCACATTGACTTGCTTTCCAAACGTGTCATCTAGAAAAGCATTGATCTCTTCTAAAGTATACAATGAGGAATCATCTCGTGAAAACTCTTGTGAGTTCGCCTCACCACTGCACAGTGAATCTCCCTGTGAGCATGAATCAAAATCATGCATAGATACAGTCTCATCTGACTGGGTTTCATCCATGCCACCCTCATTACATTCTTTATTGCATGTCAACTCCGTGTGCTGCTGTTTCTCCACCACCACACACTCTGCACTACTAAATCTAGACTGGGTGTTTACATCCCCTGAGAGATCGTTTTAAACGGACTAACAATTTTCCCGAAACAAACTAACTTGCGCTCCAATACTTCATTAGTTATGAATGGAGGCACATTTGAAATCGTAATTTTAGAAGAAGCCGTGTAGAGTGGAGTGACTTGGACTAAATCAAAACTAAATTAACAGTGTCCATGATCTTAAAATTTATCAGTCCAGAAACGTTCAGCTTGTTAATATCCATAAGGAAGAGATGAAGATCTAGGCCCATGTTTCCCGCTCTCCTCAGTAGAGCACAAGCAATTCCTGCCCAACTTACATCCTCCTCATAAAGCAATCTTCATGTTGTCTGGGTTCTGAAGGCCTTTATTCTTGATGCTACATCGATCAGCCCCTGGCCTCCTTCCAGTACAGGCAAATACAACACCGCCGCCTTTAACCAATGATGGCCTGACCAGAAAAAATCCACTAGTCGCTGCTGGATCTCGCTCACCCAGTCAACAGGAGGCTCAATTATTGTCATTTTGTGCCATAAAGAAGAAGCAACCAAATTATTACAAACTAGAACCCTCGCCCTGTAGGATAACTGGGGTAGCAACCACTTCCATTTAGACAACCAAGCACACACTTTCTCCACAAGGCCCTCCCAGTTTTTTCTTTGGTACTCTTCTGTCCCTATAAATACCCCTAAATATTTAAAACCTACTCATCCCCACTTTAAACCACCAGGAAGTACTGGACCTTTAAAATCTCTTCCACATCACAAAGCATCACATTTACCCCAGTTAACAACAGCTGAAGAGGCTTTACCATAACAATGTAAAGCCTCCTTTAGCACCTGAATGTCATTTTGTTCCCGAATTATGACTGTGACATCATCAGCGTATGCAGGCAGTTTAATATTGGAGTGTAGGGTATTAACCTGTAGACCCATTAGCCCTCTCCTCAGTTTACACATCAAAGGTTCAATTACAATACTGTATAATTGTCCTGAAAGAGGACACCCCTGTCTGATGCCTCTTTTTACTTTTATACACAGCAAAATCTCCAGTGTTAATTTAACACTCTGAGTGTGAACTAATATAAACTCTGAAGCAGTGTTAAAAGTAACACTGAAGCAGAGTTGAAGTTAATGAGATAATTAAGAAGTTAACTGAGTTATGATTGACCATTATTGAAGACACCTGATGTTAACAAGCAGAATCACCAAACCAGAAAATCACAATTTGTGTGTCACCATTATAGTGGTCAGTGTTTGCTGATTTTGTGATGCCGACGCTATATTCTCAAACCCGATCTGCTCCCCAATAACCAGCAGATGATCTTCTACCGTCACTCCCGGCTCTGGCACGCACCTGCAACCATGCCGGAGTGTCAGCGCTGACCAGGGAACAGACGCCATACCGTCGTCTAAACGCACGCGACTTCAGAGCCGCAACTTTCCTATCCCTACCCTTTCCCTCTACCTAAGAGATTAGAAACAAATACCGAAGGAAAAAAAAAAAAAAAATAAAGAACAAAAATAAGAAAAAAGTAAAGCATGAAACAGAAAACGCACTCGCTCCCAACAAACAATCGAGCACAATCTCCAATACCCTCACAAACGCTCCTCTCACACTGAGCAGTCACACGTCACACCGGAAGTGAGAGAGAAAGAGAGAGAGAGAGAGAGAGAGAGAGAGAGAGATGTTGCACACTGTGTAATCAGATGTGGCTAATTACTGATGTTCAGCTCTTCATGTTTAATAAATCAAGTGTTATGATCTGCTGAGCTCCCTGTCGGTGTCCTCCTTCCAACAAAGACAACGAGTAAGAACTGTAAAGCGTGCATATAGAAACGACGCGCGTGACATTATTATTAGGCAAATTATAGACACATAATATTGTTTTTACAAAATAACGTTATTAACCGGTATTTTTCCTGCCGAACCGGTTTCTGAACGGAAATAATTCAGAGGAACGGAGGAACAGAAACGTTAAAATATTGGTTCTGCTCAGAGTGAACCGATTGAATTTTCTTTTCATTTTCAAGCCCTGATTTACAGTCAACTGATCACAATGTGTGTGTGTAGATGATCTGTGTGTGTGTGTCTGTAGATGATCTGACTGTTGGTGTGTGTTCTTGTCTCTTTCAGTCTTGCTGGCTGTAATCTCACTGCTCAGTGTTGTGAGAGATTGTCTTCAGCTCTACAATCCTCAAACTGTGTCCTGAGAGAGCTGGATCTGAGGATCAATGACCTGCAGGACTCTGGTGTAAAGTTTATTTCTGATGGACTGAAGAGTCCAAACTGTCAGCTGCAGATACTGAGGTATTAAGAACACATAAGAGATCATTTACAGTCAACTGATCACAGTGTGTGTGTGTGTGTGTGTGTGTGTGTGTGTGTCTGCAGATACTGAGGTATTAAGAACATATAAGAGATCATTTACAGTCAACTGATCACTGTGTGTGTGTGTGTGTGTGTGTCTGCAGATACTGAGGTATTAAGAACATATAAGAGATAATTTACAGTCAACTGATCACTGTGTGTGTGTGTGTGTGTGTGTCTGCAGATACTGAGGTATTAAGAACATATAAGAGACCATTTACAGTCAACTGATCACAGTGTGTGTGTGTGTGTCTGCAGATACTGAGGTATTAAGAACATATAAGAGATCATTTACAGTCAACTGATCACAGTGTGTGTGTGTGTGTGTGTGTCTGTAGATACTGAGGTATTAAGAACATATAAGAGATCATTTACAGCAGGGCTCTGAACCGGTTCAAGGAATAAAAAGAAAACCGTAAACAAATGAAATTTTGAGAGGAACAAGAACCTGTGTCTGTAGTTGATCTGTCTCTGTGTGTGTGTGTCTGTAGGTTGTCTGGCTGTATGGTGACAGAGGAAGGCTGTGGTTATTTGTCTTCAGCTCTGAGTTCAAACCCCTCACACCTGAGAGAGCTGGATCTGAGCTACAATCACCCAGGAGAATCAGGAGTGAAGCTGCTCAAACACAAACTGCAGGATCCAAACTATAAACTGGAGATACTCAAGTATGTCAGACACTAATACTGACGTACTGAACATGTGTGTGAATGATGCTGATCTACATTAAATTATTTATTAACAACATTTGGGAGGATCTTATGTACGTCTCTTTGTACGTCTCTTTGCAGTCAGCTAACCCTCCAAAACAGTCATTAGAGTCATCAGCGAGTCTGAGCCGTGCTCCAGATTCCACCGCTGCAAAACCTCTTTCTCCTCCCTCCTCTGTTCAGTCTTTTGCTCCATCTCTCTCTACATCTTTCTGTGTCCTGCAGCTCCTGTAACAGATGCTGGCGTGAGGCTGCCTCCACCAGCGGCTCAAGCCTATGCTCCTCCTCCATTCTCTTCTTCACCTCTCTCTGTGTTCCTCCCATAGACTGTATAAACACATGGACGTAGTGTCCGTGACGTCACCTGTAGACTCCTGAAGTCTGTTTTTTGAAGCTTAAAGTTTGCAGAGCGGGCCGTCGCCATCTTGGCAGAGCGTCACTGTATAATTTAAATGGATGAGTTATAAAACAATTTACCCCCCTCACAGTGGTCATCAATGAATTACAGTTTTAGTCAATTCCTTGTTGTCTTCACGAGAGAGAGCGGGAGGTTGGCGCTCGGTTCCTCCTCAACCACAAGGAGTCGATCCATGTGTGACACTGCCTCCACAAACTCTGCTTTCTCAGTCTCTCTCAATTCTGTTCTTCAATCCACATTTAGGTTGTTTAATGCATGATGATTGAAATCATGCAAATAACCTCAAGCTGTTCCCTAAATAAACTGTGAAAAGAAACATCATGGATGGGATGTTCCACTTTAACATTTGGGAACACAACATTTGTCATTAGAAACGTTTATAAATCTGTTGTTGTTTACAATGAAGTTTCAGTGTCACGATGCTTCAGAAATCATTCTAATATTGCTGCTCAATAAACATTTCTCATTATTATCAATGTTAGAAACTGTTTTTCTGCTTAATATTTTTTGTGGAAACAATGATACCACTCTAACATTAAGATTGAAAAAAGAGAGAGAAATTTGTGATTTTATTCATCATGCATGAAAGTGACAAAAAGTAAATAGATATTGAATAGAAATTAAGATATTTAAAATGATTTTAATTTAATAAAAGCATTAACAAATGTAATAAATACATTTGATAAATGCAAATAAATGCTGCTCATTATATTTTGTGTGGTAATAATGATGCACTTTTAAAGCAGTAAAATTGTTTTCAACATTGATAATAATCAGAAATGTTTCTTGAGAGTCAAATAAATTGTAATGATTTCTTAATCATTGGAGTAATGATGAAGAAAATTATGCTTTGCATCACAGGAATAACATTACATTTTATAATTTATTAAAATGTAGAACTTTTTTGTATCTGTAATTATTTATATATTTTAATAATGAGTGCTGGGCGTGGCTTGTGGGTGTGGTCAACAACTATTGACTCAGTCTGATTATATGAGTGTCAACTTATGAACCTGTGTTTGTGTGTTTTATAGTGTGGATCATGGAGGAGAGAAGATGATGAGAGCAGGACCACGAAAGTGTAGGTCCACACACACACACACACACACACACACAGACACACACACACAGACAGACACACACACACACACACACACACAGACAGACACAAACACACACACAGACACACACAAACACACACATAGACACACACACACACACAAACACACACACACACAGACAGAGACACAGACACAAACACACACACACACACACACACACACACACACACACACACACACACACACACACACACTAACACACTCTCTATCTCTCTCACACACACACACACACACACACACACACACACACACACACACGCAAACTCTTACAGCATGAAACATTCCTCAGTGTGTGTGTGTAAAGCAGAAAGTGTTTGTTTGTAATGAATGAAGCTGATCTAAGTTCACTTCAGTCGCAGCACAAACTCACTGACTGAGAGAAAACTCCTGTTACAATCAGAAAATCTGTCTCTGCTGCTCAATCAGTCTCTTATTCACAGCAGCTCGACACTTTGCTGCTTAGAGAGAAACCACTGCTGAGTGCACAGGGTTTTCTCAGTTTATTTCTATTATCTTTGTGTTATCTTATTATTTTAGTGATTAGAATAAGTATGTTTTAGGCTAAATTAATTATTTAAGCCTCATATCCTCGCGAATCGTGAATGGTTCTCAAATCAAGAGGACGTGAGAGGACTCTCTTTTGGTTATTTTCCCGCTTTAGCAAGTGAACAAATATTCATTGTTTTGTTTCTAAGCCGCTAATAAAAACCTGGTGGACTGAGTCATTTGTGTCTGAACTGGACAGATGATTTGAAGCGATGTCCTCGAGTGTGGATTCAGTTTAATCATGTAAACCTTTAGATTCACCCTCGGCTTGTGACAGCTGAAGAGGATCTTGTGCGATCGCATCTCTGATTACTCTTGAGAAACTGAAAGATGAAGTATAGGCTACAGAAGGACAAATATCCAAACTTGAAAAAGAAAGCCAGTGTTGATCTGTGTCTCCTGCAGGTGTACAGCTGTACTGTGTGTATCATGAGCGCTCAGACTGACCTGAGACCTGAGACACACAGACATTTCAGCAGTTATTATAGACCTGTGTGTGTCCCGTGTTTCTGTCACTGAACCAGTCATCACATTAATTATCCATTTATCACTCTTTTACATGACCAAGTCAATCTCTGAATATAAATATCTAATCGTCTACAACAATTAATGTGTTGGGTATTTTACAAATGGGAATACAACAAATTCATGACAATGTTTTACATTCAAACTTTATAGTGAAAAGTACTTTAAAAGCATCTGGAATGCAATCAAGTAATTTTAAAGCAGTTTTTAAAGCATTTGCTGCCTGGATTAAAAAAAGAGGCTTCAGACAAATCCTTCAAACAATTCTCAGTCTGTCGCTAACAGCTTTGATATGATCACGACGTGAAGAGGAGTCATTTATTCCACTTATACTACAGTTACCACACCTCAAGACGTCGATCAGATGATTTATTTAAAGGGATTCGTCTGGTTTTTGTTCTTAAATCACTATTGTGAGTGTGATGATTTACTGCTCAAGAAACATTTATTATTATCAATATAGAAAACAGTTGTGCTGCTTCGATTTTTCTTTTTTTTTTTCTTTTTTTTTTTTTGGAAACCATGATATATTACCATTCAAAATACAATGATTTTTTTAAAAATATAATATTAATAATAATAATAATAACAATAATACTGTTCACTAAGAACAAATGAAATAGATCAAAGGTGACAGTAAAGACATCTTGATCCTCTCGTGAGCAGCGTTTTGAGCTCAGATAAGATAACGGTCGTTCACTCAGAATTCAGACATCACTACAGAATGTGTGACAGCTGATCTAGTGCACTATATAGTGTATAGAGAGCGCTTTCAGACACAGCTCTAGTCAAAGCTGTAAACACACAGACATCTTCAGTGTTGTGTTGTTCTTGATGTTTCTCTCTTCTTGTGTTCAGATGCCTGTGATCTCACACTGGATCCAAACACAGCACATACTCGACTCGTTCTGTCTGATGAGAACAAGAAGATCACAGGTGTGAAAGATCATCAGTCATATCCTGATCATCCAGAGAGATTTGATGATGATCTTCAGGTTCTGAGTGTTGAGAGTCTGACTGGACGCTGTTACTGGGAGACTGAATGGAGCGGATATAGTGCTGAAATATCAGTGACATATAAAGCAATCAGCAGGAAAGGAAGAGGGAGAGACTGTTTGTTTGGATACAATGACAAATCCTGGAGTCTGTTCTGCTATGCTAACAGATTCACTGTCTGTCACAATAATAACAGAACTGATCTATCTGCTGTCCCTTCATCCTGTAAGAGAGCAGGAGTGTATGTGGACGTGTCTGACGGCTCTCTGTCCTTCTACAGCATCTCTCAAACACACACACTCACACACTTACACACACACACACTCACACACTTACACACATTCAACACCACATTCACTGAACCCCTCTGTGCTGGATTTAGGGTTTATCCTGGTTGCTCAGTGTCTCTGTGTGATATTAGATGATAGAGAGACTCTTTCTGAAGTTCACATGCACACAAACTCATCAAATCTCACATCACTACATTTCTGTTTGTTGTGGAAATTCTTATTCAATAACAATTTGTAGAGACTGAGAATGAAAAACCAAACAGAGTGATTTTCTGAGCCCTTTTCCTCACTCTGGATGTATACAGTTCTTGAAGGGGTGGGCAGGGGAGCACCAATAATCCTCTTGGCAGTCCAAACAGTTCTCTGTAGTCTTCTGATGTCTGATTTTGTTGCTGAACCAAACCAGACAGACCATCTCGTAACACGGATAATGACCTGCTTTAAAACCAAACCATCTCGTAACACGGACAAGGACCTGTTTCAGACCCTCTTTAGTCTACAGCATGTAATGCTCACTACTACTCAAAGTCAAAGTCACCTTTATTTATATAGCGTAAAAAAAAAAAAAAAAAACATTGCGTCAAAGCAACTGAACAACATTCATTAGGAAAACAGTGTGTCAATAATGCAAAATGATAGTTAAAGGCAGTTCATCACTGAATTCAGTGATGTCATCTCTGTTCAGTTAAATAGTGTCTGTGCATTTATTTGCAATCAAGTCAATGAGATCGCTGTAGATGAAGTGACCCCAACTATGCAAGCCAGAGGCGACAGCGGCAAGGAACCGAAACTCCATTGGTGACAGAATGGAGAAAAAAACCTTGGGAGAAACCAGGGTCACTTGGGGGGCCAGTTCTCCTCTGACCAGACGAAACCAGTAGTTCAATTCCAGGCTGCAGCAATGTCAGATTGTGCAGAAGAATCATCTGTTTCCTGTGGTCTTGTCCTGATGCTCCTCTGAGACAAGGTCTTTACAGGGGATCTGTATCTGGGCTCTAGTTGTCCTGGTCTCCGCTGTCTTTCAGGGCAATAGAGGTCCTTTCTAGGTGCTGATCCACCATCTGGTCTGGATACGTACTGGATCCGGGTGACTGCAGTGACCCTCTGATCTGGACACAGACTGGATCTGGTGGCCATGGTGACCTCGGAACAAGAGAGAAACAAACAAATATTAGCGTAGATGCCATTCTTCTAATGATGTAGCAAGTACATAGGGTGTTATGGGAAGTGTTTCCAGTTCCGGTTTACCTAATTAATGCAGCCTAAAAATCCTTTAACGGATTTGGATATTAAAAGCATATTAGTATGTTATGTTTATGCCAGGTTAAAGAGATGGGTCTTTAATCAAGATTTAAACTGCAAGAGTGTGTCTGCCTCCCGAACAATGTTAGGTAGGTTATTCCAGAGTTTAGGCGCCAAATAGGAAAAGGATCTGCCGCCCGCAGATGATTTTGATATTCTAGGTATTATCAAATTGCCTGAGTTTTGAGAACGTAGCGGACGTAGAGGAGTATAATGTAAAAGGAGCTCAATCAAATACTGAGGTGCTAAACCATTCATGGCTTTATAAGTAATGAGCAATATTTTAAAATCTATACAATATTTGATAGGGAGCCAGTGCAGCATTGACAGGACCGGGCTAATATGGTCATACTTCCTGGTTCTAGTAAGAACTCTTGCTGCTGCATTTTGGACTAGCTGTAGTTTGTTTACTAAGCATGCAGAACAACCACCCAATAAAGCATTACAATAATCTAACCTTGAGGTCATTTGACATTGAGAGCATAGGCCGTAATTAGATATATTTTTGAGAAGGAAAGATTGCGATCAAATAGCACACCTAGGTTCCTAACTGATGACGAAGAATTGACAGAGCAACCATCAAGTCTTAGACAGTGTTCTAGGTTATTACAAGTGGAGTTTTTAGGTCCTATAATTAACACGTCTGGTTTTTTTTCAGAATTTAGCAGTAAGAAATTACTCGTCATCCAGTTTTTTATATCGACTATGCATTCCATTAGTTTTTCAAATTGGTGTGTTTCACCGGGCCGCGAAGAAATATAGAGCTGAGTATCATCAGCATAACAGTGAAAGCTAACACCATGTTTCCTGATGATACCTCCCAAGGGTAACATATAAAGCGTGAAGAGTAGCGGCCCTAGTACTGAGCCTTGAGGTACTCCATACTGCACTTGTGATCGATATGATACATCTTCATTCACTGATACGAACTGATGGCATAGAAGTATGATTTAAACCATGCTAATGCACTTCCACTGATGCCAACAAAGTTTTCAAGTCTATGCAAAAGAATGTTGTGGTCAATTGTGTCAAACGCAGCACTAAGATCCAATAAAACCAATAGAGAGATACACCCACAATCAGATGATAAGAGCAGATCATTTGTAACTCTAAGGAGAGCAGTCTCAGTACTATGATACGGTCTAAATCCTGACTGGAAATCCTCACATATACCATTTTTCTCTAAGAAGGAATATAATTGTGAGGATACCACCTTTTCTAGTATCTTGGACAGAAAAGGGAGATTCGAGATTGGTCTATAATTAACTAGTTCTTTGGGGTCAAGTTGTGTTTTTTTGATGAGGGGCATAATAACAGCCAGTTTGAAGGTTTTGGGGACATATCCTAATGACAATGAGGAATTAATAATAGTCAGAAGAGGATCTATGACTTCTGGAAGCACCTCTTTTAGGAGCTTATATGGTATAGGGTCTAACATACATGTTGTTGGTTTAGATGTTTTAACAAGTTTATACAATTCTTCCTCTCCTATAGTAGAGAATGAGTGGAACTGTTCCTCAGGGGGTCTATAGTGCACTGTCTGACGTGATACTGTCGCTGATGGCTGAATGGTTGCAATTTTATCTCTAATAGTATCGATTTTAGAAGTAAAGTAGTTCATAAAGTCATTACTGCTGTGGTGTTGGGAAATGTCAACACTTGTTGAGGCTTTATTTTTCGTTAATTTGGCCACTGTATTGAATAAATACCTGGCGTTATGTTTGTTTTCTTCTAAAAGAGAAGAAAAGTAATCGGATCTAGCAGTTTTTAATGCTTTTCTTTAGGATATGTTACTTTTCAGCCAAGCAATACGAAATACCTCTAGTTTTGTTTTCCTCCAGCTGCGCTCCATTTTTCGGGGCTGCTCTCTTTAGGGTGCGAGTATGCTCATTATACCATGGTGTCATACTGGTTTCCTTAACCTTCCTTAAGCGTAAAGGAGCAACTGTATTTAAAGTGCTAGAAAAGAGAGAGTCCATAGTTTCTGTTACATCATCAACTTGTTCTGAGGTTTTGGATATGCTAAGGAATTTGGATACATCAGGAAGATAACTTAAAAAGCAGTCTTTTGTGGTAGAAGTGATGGTTCTTCCATACTTGTAACAAGAAGTAGAATTTACAATTTTGGCTATATGAAGTTTGCACAGAACTAAATAATGATCTGAGATATCATCACTTGGCTGAATAATTTCAAGACTATCAACATCAATTCCATGTGACAGTATTAAATCTAGAGTATGATTTCGACAATGAGTAGGTCCTGAAACGTGTTGTCTAACACCAATAGAGTTCAGAATTTCTATAAATGCTGATCACAGTGCATCTTTTTCATTATCAACAGGAATATTAAAATCACCAACTATTAAAACTTTATCTGCAGCCAGAACTAACTCGGATGTAAAATCACCAAACTCTTTAATAAAGTCTGTATGGTGCCCTGGTGGCCTGTAATACAGTAGCCAGTACAAACATAACAGGGGATTTATCATTAACATTTGTTTCTCTGGATAATGTTATATGAAGCATCATTACTTCAAACGAGTTATACTTGAAGCCTGCCCTCTGAGAAATCCTGAAAACGTTGATATAAATTGAAGCAACACCTCCACCTTTGCCTTTTACACGTGGCTCATGTTTATAACAGTAATCTTGGGGGGTGGACTCATTTAAAATAATGTAATCATCATGTTTCAGCCAGGTTTCTGTCAAACAGAGCACATCTATATTATGATCAGTTATCGTATTATTTACACCGCGTGAAAAGTGTTTTCGTAGAAAGGGATCTGATATTCAATAAGCCAAGCTTTATCATTAGTTTATCCATATTGCTTCTGTTTTTTATTTGTTGAACCTCAATTAAATTGTTAATCTTAACTTGGTTTGGATGTTTTTTTGTATTTTCTAGTTCGGGGAACAGACACAGTCTCTATAGTGTGATATCTAGGTGAAAAAGTCTCTATGTGCTGAGAATTAACTGACCTCTGCGATGGGAGGCAGCTAGCAGACGGTCAGTTTAGCCAGTCTGTCTGCTTCCTGACCTGGGCCACAGTTAGTCAAATATAAACACTAATACTATTTGCCATATTTCTAGACAGAAGAGTGGCGCCACCCCAGGAGGGATGAAGACCATCTCTTTTAAACAGGTCAGGTCTGCCCCAAAAGCTCGTCCAATTGTCTATGAAACCTATGTTATTCTGTGGGCACCACTTAGATATCCAGCCATTGAGTGATGACAATCTGCTATGCATCTCGTCACCACGGTAAGCAGGGAGGGGACCAGAGCATATTACAGTGTCTGACATCGTGCTTGCAAGTTCATACACCTCTTAAATGTTATTTTCAGTGATCTCCGACTGGCGAAGTCGAGCATCATTAGCGCCGGCATGAGTAACAATCTTACTGTATTTATGTTTAGCATTAGCCAGCACTTGTAAATTTGCCAAAATGTCGGACTCTCTGGCTCCCGGTAAACATTTGACTATGGTGGCTGGTGTCTCTATATACACGTTCTGTACAATAGAATCACCAATAACTAGAGTACTTTCATCAGGTTTCTCAGTGGGTGCATCACTGAGTGGGGAGAACCTGTTTAATGTTTTGATCGGAACAGAAGAGCGGTGTTTTGACCCATGACTACGCTGCCTCACCGTCACCCAGTTGCCCTGCTGAAGGGGCTCTGTTTGCGGAACCGAACAATGTACAGGAATCCCTGAGCTAGACTCATCCAAAGCCGTATCTAGAGCCCTAACATTCTTACTGTCCTCAATTAAAGTTTGGATGCGTGTCTCTAATTCTGAAATCTTCTCTGTCAGCGTAACTATTTCCCTGCATTTATCACATGTGAATCCCTCATCAGCGACAGAGATAGATAAACTGTACATGTGGCAAGAGGTTCAAATAACAATAGCAGGAGAAGCCATTACTCACCGTGCTTGATGAAATATTCTTACTGCGGTTGTTTGATGAACTTGTGAAATACACTTTAAAAAACAGAGAGTGATAGTAAGATAGAGATTCTAGAGCAAAAATAAAAAATAAAAACAGCTACACGGAGGTACGATTTGCTACAGAAGGCCAGCAGGAAGTAGAGAAAACACTGTCCCACAGTGACTACTCTTCTTCTGCAGAGCTGCTGCAGATGTCAGATTTTAGCATCTCATTGTCTTCATCATTTTCATCAGAAGTACTCACATTATTCTTACTTTCACACAAGACATTTTACATTAACATCTGATAAACTACTAAAGATTTAATGATTGAATTTACAGCTCCTCTAATCATTCCCACTACACAAGGCCACATACACAGCAAAAATAAATTCATGGCCAGTGCTGAGATGGCAATTAACCCAATGTATTCTTCTTTCTGCCTTAAACCCTTAAACAAATTCCATTCCCAATCATCATTGGCATTTACTTCTCTAGCTGTTAACCTGTGAATTGAATTAGTCATGTTAGACAGCTAGCAGTTTACCTCAGATCACCCCCACACAGTGATGTTGCTGCGTGTTCAGCTCCCATACACCACTGCATGTTTGTTCACCTAAGTCAGCCAGACGTCCCCCTTGGCGGTGTAGCTGCTATATTTAAAGATGTCTATCAATGCAAGCAAGTGTCATTTGGTCAGTACCTGTCTTTTGAATATCTAGGGATTGTGCTGAAAGGTGCTCCACACATTCTGTTTATTATTATTTACAGGCCTCCAAAATACTCTCCAGCCGTTGTTGAAGAGGTCACAGAAATGTTATCAATGATTTCCCCAGAGTTTGACTGTTTTGCTATAGAAGGGGATTTTAATATTCACATAGATAATGCAGAAAACAAAACTACAAAAGAAATGATAACGGTTCTAAACACTTTTGACCTGATTCAGCATGTGCATGGACCCACACACAAAGGTGGACAGACTCTAGACTTAATCATCAGTAGGGGTCTAAATATTTCATCCATTGTTACTAAGGACGTAGCACTATCTGATCACTTCTGTATTTTCTATATTTATTTATATATTGATCTCTGCTACCACTGAATCTAGATCGGTCTCTGTCAGAAGGAGATGCATTAACGAGAACACAAGTGTACTGTTTATGCAGGCTATATCTTTAACACCAAGCATTTCTGCAGACTCTGTTGATATTCTCCTTGATTCCTTCAACTCAAAAGTTAAGAATGTTACTGATGATATCGCTCCAATAATAGTCAGCAAGAAAACAAACAGACAGAAATCAATTTGGAGAAGATCAACAGAAGTTCAGACTGTGAAAAGACAATGCAGAAAAGCCGAGCGGATGTGGCGGAAGACGAAACTTGAAATTCACTATAGCATCTAGACAGCCTTCATGCTTTTAATGCGAAACTAGCCACAGATAGAAAGAATTTCTTCTCAAACCTTATAAACAGTAACGTAAATAACACTCGTACTCTTTTTGCCACTGTTGAGAGACTGAAAAATTTCCAGTGAAATGCTCTGGAGTCCCACAAGGCTCAATTCTTGCACCGCTCTTGTTTAGCCTGTATATGCTTCCACTAAGTCAAATAATGAGAAAGAACCAAATTGCCTATCACAGCTATGCTGATGATACCCAGATTTACCTAGCCTTATCTCCAAATGACTACAGCCCCATTGACTCCCTCTGCCAGTGCATTGATACAAATTAATAGTTGGATGTGCCAGAACTTTCTTCAGTTAAACAAGGAAAAAACTGAAGTCATTGCATTTGGAAAAAAATATGAAGTTCTCAAGGTGAATGCATACCTTGACTCTAGGGGTCAAACAACTAAAAATCAAGTCAGGAATCTTGGTGTGATTCTGGAGACAGACCTTAGTTTCAGTAGTCATGTCAAAGCAGTAACTAAATCAGCATAAAGTCATTTAAAAAACATTGCAAGAATTAGATGTTTTGTTTCCAGTCAAGACTTGGAGAAACTAGTTCATGCCTTCATCACCAGCAGGGTGGACTATTGTTATGGGCTCCTCACCGGCCTTCCCAAAAAGACCATTAGACAGCTGCAGCTCATCCAGAATGCTGCTGCCAGGATGCTGACTAGAACCAGAAAATCTGAGCATATCACACCAGTCCTCAGGTCCTTGCACTGGCTCCCAGTTACATTTAGGATTGATTTTAAAGTATTTTTACTCATATACAGGTCCTTCTCAAAAAATTAGCATATTGTGATAAAGTTAATTATTTTCCATAATGTAATGATAAAAATTAAACTTTCATATATTTTAGATTAATTGCACACCAACTGAAATATTTCAGGTCTTTTATTGTTTTAATACTGATGATTTTGGCATACAGCTCATGAAAACCCAAAATTCCTATCTCAAAATTTAGCATATTTCATCAGACCAATAAAAGAAAACTGTTTTTAATGCAAAAAAAAGTCAACCTTCAAATAGTTATATTCAGTTATGCACTCAATACTTGGTCGGGAATCCTTTTGCAGAAATGACTGCTTCAATGCGGCGTGGCATGGAGGCAATCAGCCTGTGGCACTGCTGAGGTTTTATGGAGGCCCAGGATGCTTCAATAGCGGCCTTAAGCTCATCCAGAGTGTTGGGTCTTGAGTCTCTCAACTTTCTCTTTACAATATCCCACAGATTCTCTATGGGGTTCAGGTCAGGAGAGTTGGCAGGCCAATTGAGCACAGTAATACCATGGTCAGTAAACCATTTACCAGTGGTTTTGGCACTGTGAGCAGGTGCCAGGTCATGCTGAAAAACGAAATCTTCATCTCCATAAAGCTTTTCAGCAGATGGAAGCATGAAGTGCTCCAAAATCTCCTGATAACTAGCTGCATTGACCCTGCCCTTGATAAAACACAGTGGACCAACACCAGCAGCTGACATGGCACCCCAGACCATCACTTACTGTGGGTACTTGACACTGGACTTCGGGCATTTTGGCATTTCCTTCTCCCCAGTCTTCCTCCAGACTCTGGCACCTTGATTTCCGAATGACATGCAACATTTGCTTTCATCCGAAAAAAGTACTTTGGACCACTGCGCAACAATCCAGTGCTGCTTCTCTGTAGCCCATTTCCTGCACACGCCTGTGCAAGGTGGCTCTGGATGTTTCTACTCCAGACTCAGTCCACTGCTTCCGCAGGTCCCCCAAGGTCTGGAATCGGTCCTTCTCCACAATCTTCCTCAGGGTCCGGTCACCTCTTCTCATTGTGCAGCGTTTTTTGCCACACTTTTCCCTTCCCACAGACTTCCCACTGAGGTGCCTTGATACATCACTCTGGGAACAGCCTATTCGTTCAGAAATTTCTTTCTGTGTCTTACCCTCTCGCTTGAGGGTGTCAATGATGGCCTTCTGTACAGCAGTCTGTTCGGCAGTCTTACCCATGATTGCGGTTTTGAATAATGAACTAGGCTGGGAGTTTTTAAAAGCCTCAGGAATCTTTTGCAGGTGTTTAGAGTTAATTAGTTGATTCAGATGATTGGGTTAATAGCTCGTTTAGAGAACCTTTTCATGATATGCTAGTTTTTTGAGATAGGAATTTGGGGTTTTCATGAGCTTTATGCCAAAATCATCAGTATTAAAACAATAAAAGACCTGAAATATTTCAGTTGGTGTGCAATGAATCTAAAATATATGAAAGTTAAATTTTTATCATTACATTATGGAAAATAATGAACTTCATCACAATATGCTAATTTTTTTTGAGAAGGACCTGTACTCACTTGAGTTGTTCCAAAAACTGTTTCTTGAGCTGGATCCTCCAAAACTCTGTTAATGTTCAGAGGTTAAAAAATTATCTTCTTGCATAGTAGTGGTTCATGATCATCCCACAGAATGGGTATTCCTGATGGAAGTGTTTCTGTTATCAGATTAATTCTGTTGAAGGGATAGTTCATCCAAAAAGTTGATGTTGTCATAATGTACTCTCCCTCAATTTGTCCCAAACCTGTACGAGTTTCTTTCTTCTGTTGAACACAAAAGATATTTTAAGTGAAGTGACGTGACATTCAGCCAAGTATTAAAGAGTGTTTGTTAACACAGTTAAAGGTTGCCATTGACTTTGCATAGTATACTTTTTTTTTTTTTCTACCATGGAAGTCAATGGCAACTTTCAACTATCTGTTAACCAACATTCATTAAAATATATTTTGTGTTCAACAGAAGAAAGAAACTCGTACAGATTTGGGACAACTTGAGGGCAAGTAAATTATGACAACATCATCTTTTTGGGAGAACTATCCCTTTAATATTGATGTAAGTGTTGCTTTTATTTTTTTTATGGTTTAATGTTGAGTGTGACTGCAAATGGCTGGTATGCACCAGGAACAAAGTAAGATGTCATTTCTCTTACGGCTATCGTATTTTACATGTAATCTACTTGAATACTAAGATGGATGAAATGTTTCATAAGGTTTAATCATGTCCCTTATGGCTACTTAACAGTTTTTAATTTTTGCAATCTACTGGAATATTAAAATGGTTAAAATGTTTCAAAGGTTGATTTTAGACTTTGTCTTATGTTTAATTGACAAATAAATTTTCAATAAACAAAATGTGTTTCTTTCTTTATTTGGTTTTATTATATTAATTATAAAGGGTAAATAGTGTAATAAAAAAGTGAATGCAACATTTTGATAATTTATAGTCCAATATCAAGTTAAATTCACTTTTACATGTAGTAAACATAGCACATTTGTTTGTTTAAATTTCACCCAATATTTCAATTATATCTATTCCATATCTAATTACTAAATTTAAACAGTATATTCCATTGATTTCACAGCTTTAAAACTTACTCAATTTTTTGAGTGTAAAAATGTTTCACCAAAAAAATTGAGTAAATAATAGTTAAACTTTTTACAGTGCAAGAATTTGAGGAAACAAGATTTTGACACTATTTTAAGAAATCTTAACTGATGAAAAACATTTTAAATCTTGCAATAAATAAATGCCATCTCAGTTGTGCTTTCTGAGTATGAATTATAATATGCAATAACAGACAATACTCAAGCATTGTGAAATATTTAGCAACAAACTCAACTGACTGATTTCTCTTTCGTCTGATTTCATGAGTCTCTTCAGACCTATAGAATGAGTTTTGAATTGTTTTATAATGTATGATTAGAACAGAGCGTATTGTGTGTATATAAAGTTTGTGAATAATGAATGATAGGTAATAATGAAATGTTTAACTCTTGAGTCAGTGTTACTCTATGAACACTTTGTAACAATATGTTTCAGGAAATACAGCAGCTTCTCTGCATACCTCATTTTAAGATCAGAATTGGTAAAAGGACTAGTAATGATTGATCAGTTTACTCAGCAGAAATGAGATCCGTTCTGACGGCTCTTAACTGGCTCCAGGAAATACAGCCATTAAGAATTATTGACACTTATTTGCTCAGACTCATATTCTGTCTTAATACGTTTATTAAGTGCCAAGTCTACATCTAGACAAGACATATTATATGATACAGAGCATGTTTCAAATTCACCAATATAGATGAAGTATATAATGTTATGGGTACCGGCACATGTTTAGATGAAGGAGAAACTTTGGAAGGAGGACACAATAATATCTAGACTCTGTATTGATCACACAGCTCTTAATCAATCACTATTTATTATTGATAAACATGAATGAGGTAATTACAATAAATGTGTTCTATCAGAGACTGTGAACATATACTATTAAACTGAGAAGCACATGAAAGAGAAAGAATAAGATTAATAGAAGAATTAAGTATTCTGAATATTGAAAATATAACAGTTAAGACAATACTAAAGAATGCTCAGCACAGTATAAAGTATATTATACTATTATTTATTTTACTATTAACTTATTATTAAGTTATTGGAAAACAATAGGTTTAATAAATAGGATTTAAGATCACGTAATGAAGTGTACAGAATAATTGTATCATTTTGTTTGTTTGTTTGTTTAAGGTTTGTTTATTAATATCCGTCACGCTCCACACTCCAATCCAGCAGGAGGCGCAAATACACCTTTAAATGAGTTTGTAACCGCCTTTAAAAGAAGAAGAAGAAGAAGAAAAAGAAGAAGAGACACAGTTGTGAACACCTTAGTGACATCCATAAGCAGCAGAAAGAACTTGCGCTCAGAGAGAAAGGAAGTGAAGTTGAAAAGGGAGGATGGTATGTCAACTCTAGATGTGGATTTTACAATGTCAGAGCTCAACATAGCTCTGCTAAGCACTGGGTATACAGCACCTGGGCAAGATCAATTATGTTCCGACAGTTACCAGTAGAATCATTAAAGTTAGTATAAAGACTCTTTAATAAATTCTGGAGGGATGGAATAGTACCGTAAAGTTGGAAAAGTGCAGTAATATTACCATTTAACAAGCCTGGTAAGAATCCAGCAAATTCTGATAACTATAGGCCCATAGCTTTGACATCTCACTTATGCAAATGGATGGAGAGGATAATAGTTTGCAGATTATCACATATATTGGAACCGAGAGGAATACTGACCAACATACAAAGTGGATTTCGAAAAGGACGCTCCACAACAGATGCTCTAGTTAGAGTAAGTAATGATGTGGAAAAGGCACTGAGAATGAAAGAACTAATGACAATAGTATATTTTGATATAGAAAAGGCATATGATACCATGTGGGGGGAAGGACTGCTTATTAAACTAAGTAGTATGGGTATTGGAGGAAGGTTATATAATTGGATCATGGATTTCTTAACAGGTAGGAAAAATCAAGTTAAGGTTGGATCAGAGGTGTCTATAAAATTTTATGTAGACAACGGTATTCCCCAGGGGAGTGTAATTAGCCCGATACTATTTAACATAATGATAAATGGATGCATCAGATCAGCACTATATGCGGATGATGGGGCCATTTGGATGAGAGGAAGGAATGTGTCATATGTATTAGGTAATATAAGGAAAGCAATTAGGGAAGTAGAAATGTGGTCATATAAGTGGGGATTCAAGATGTCAACAAGAAAATCTTGTTATATGATGTTTACAAAGAAGTGCAAGTGCCATGATGAAAGGTTAACATTATATGAGCAGCCAATGGTGAACATAAATGAATTTAAGTACTTGGGACTATTGTTTGATAGTAGGTGTGCATGGAAAACACATATAAAGCACTTGGAAACTAAAAGCAAAAAAGCTATAAACCTCCTGAGAGCTGTGGCTGGATGTGACTGGGGTGCGAGACACTGCAGGTAAAAACAATGTTTTTTCAAGCACCTGTCAATTTTGAGATTTTGGGCTTTTTGGTTTTTCATAAAGCGCTTTTTCAAACTAGTGGAAGGAAAACATCCAAAAGACACTGTTAAGTGTTTCTTTTATAGCACTTTATCTGTTTGTGTCAATAGATTTCAATTACAATACATATTTTTAAAGGCCGTTTTCTCAAAATGAGTTTTTTCTTCAACACTGAGCCATAAATCTCCACTTCAGTAGCACGTACACACACCAAACTTGACATTTTTATTCCTGTCTGTATTCTGAAGATTTTTACAGAGGGATTTGTTCATATATATTTTCCTTGATTATATACAACATTTTATTCCCCCCAAAATTGTGAAAATATATTGTTTTCTGGCTGTTCAAAGTATTTTCTGAATTATGGAGTGACAAAAAAAGATAACCAGAATTCCCTCTGTAAAAACATTTGACTCTAATATGTCAAACAAATTAAACAAAAAATTTGAAACTGACTTCATCTAGTTTTCAGATTTTTGTACTAGAAATGTATGCAAATTAGCACATATTTCATTAAAGAATGCCTCATTTGCATATTTAAACATAACATTTTTGAAAACTTGTAATACAAAAAATGTTTGCAATAATCAATGTAATCAATCAACTGGGTAAGTAAGGTGATAACTATTAGTTTTTTTTTTTTCCCTATTCACCTGCAGTGTCTCGCCTTAAGTGTGGCTTCCACATTCATGGTACCACAGATGTCTTAGACTGTTGCTTGAGCTGCTGCAAAACCATTGACTCTGTAGTCAGTGAGGATTGTGTTCTTCCAGCTTTTCAAGAATCAGCTTTGAAAAGCTTTCACCAGTGGTTGCTTCGGCTACAAGAAACCCAATGAAATGTTCCTTGATCTCCGGAATGTCACTGAGACTGATTGTTCGTATGATGACGGGACAATTGCTCTTGATGGCTAACATCAGGAGTGCAATCCAGTATGATTGCGAAGCATTTGGCAGCTTTAATATCTGTTACTATTTTTTCTATCCAAGTAATGTGGTTGTTTGCCAGAGCACATTGTGCCCTTGCAATATGTTGCTGCATCACAGGATCAAACTTTGCTAAGAGTTCTACCTCTTTTAAAAAGTGACCATTGTTTGGCTGATACATTGTGTCACTTGATCCTCTAAAGGCCAGGTTTCTGCGTGAAAGGGACTGGATTATGGCCACTAAGCAGGTAAGGACCTCCCTCCAGCTTATTTTCTCAAACTCTACAAGAGACATTTCCTGCATGTCTATTGTTTCCCCCTTCTTGAGGCGCATCTCTAGCTCCCTCCATGCTGCCAGATGTTTAATGTGTTCGGGAGAATTCTCGGATGTTCAAGTAAGATGGTGCATTTTTCCAGTCATTTAATCCTCTTCTGATTAAATTGTACTCTTTAACAGAAAACAATTTACAACAAAAGCAGAAGAGTGTATTGCTTTTAGATGAATAGCTTAGCCAGCTTCTCCTAATTTGTTCACCATTCACCAAGGTCCTGTAAAAGTAGTGGTGGTGGCATGATCTGCCATCTTCTCTTTTGGGAAATTTAAAGTTAGACTTTGGTTGCATTGGACCTCTGTTTACTAAATCAGTTCTAACTGCACCTGATAAGACAGAGGGCCAGTCAGCTGGGTCAAGTGGTGGAGCTTGGTGAACTGAAACATCTGCAGCAGGTGCCTCGGACGGAGAGGCCTCTATAGCTTGGGAATCAGAAGGAAGATTGAAGTTTTGCCTTAGGATCAGCAGATGGCCCTTAAATATGCAATAAAAGAAATTAATGGATAATGTAATGATTGATTTCAATTCAGTAATGTATCTACAATGTTGTATAATATAAAATGAATACAACCAGTGTGTTATATCAGAGTGCAAACAAAAAAATATATATATTCTTTACCAGGAGTGCTATGAATAATTCCAGATGTAGCAGCATCAAATGTCTCTGCAGCTGTAGGTACACTGAGAAATTTCAGCGTTGACCCTGGTACATAAATAAAGCCAGAAAACACTAATTTAAAAAATTAAGTATATAAATATGACATATACAAATAAAGCATGAATCAAAAGCATTTATTGTAAATGCAAAACATACAAATATGCATACATAACTAGAAATACATAAAGTTTTTTTGAATACTTTTTTTTATCAAAAAAACTTTGCATTAGATATTGGACAGTGGGTTAAATTTGAATTTGGAAAGAGGAGGAGACCTTTTTTTTGCATGAATTAGTGGGATGGATAATTAATTGATTATTTAATGAAACATGCTGAATGTGGCCTAATTTTCTCTCACATATCACACAAGTATGTCTGTGATCATGGGCATCATCACATTTATTAAGTCAAGTATTAATACTACACTAATAAATAATGTATTATGTTTAACAAAATGTGCCTTTACTTTGAGCCTGCTTTTCTTCATCTGCTTTTCTCTTCTTTCTTTTTTCGGCTCCGGAAAGATAGCGTTTGGATGCCATTTAATTTCAAATTAAAATAGCATCAATTAGCATTGCATAAATTAGAAATAAGTCGATCAAAAATAGCAACCAGACTTATGACGTTATGTAACACTTTTTTACAGAGATATGTGGCTAAGTGGAATATGTGGAATCTGTACTGGGAATACTTTACGACATTCTAGTTCACCCAATAGCCTATTGCGGGAGGTGTTATGCTAAATAGAGTGTGGTGCTGCTGTGTATGTTTTTAATATTTTTTCCGCTTCTATTTAGACAGTTTATTATTATTAATATTATTATTATCGTTTTCAGCTATTTGTCATGTATGAATTATTCAGAAATATTCTTTTAATAAAATGTGTTTTGTATTTTACTCACCGTCACTGTGAATTGTATCCTGTTTAAAGGGGTATGTGCATTACTTCAGCATCATAGTTGACACGTCCACTCATACGATGTGTGGCCATTAGAAAAAATACAACATCTAAAAATGCGTGACATCATTCGTGGGGCCCTCAAATCAAGGAGGGGCCCTAGGCGACCGCCTGTATGGCCAGTTGGATGGGCCGGCACTGATAGTGTGCGTGTGTGTGTGCATGATGGGTTAAATGTTGAGCATGAATTCTGAGTATAAGTTTCCATACTTGGCTGAATGTCATGTCACTTTTCACTTTAAAATTGTGTAACTGTGCGTTCACACAGCCGGCGTCTAGAGCGTCAAAAATCGCTCTTGCCGCTCTGCTCACGACACTGCAGAAAGATTCGTGAGCGCTCAGACGCTCTGACGTAGATCGAATGCTTATTTTGAATTTAAAGCGGCCGCAAAGCAAACAGCTTGTTGATCTCGTGCAGACTGACCACAAGGAGGGTAAAGTTATAAGTTAACCTCATTAAATATTGTTGTGGACTAAATATTAAGATCCTTTACTTAAAATGAACAATCTCAGACACCTTGGTCCACGTATCACTTTTAATCTATTTTTTATGTCCCTGTACGTAAACAGGGACACATCATAGATTATTGCAAACGCGAAACAGCAATAATCAACCTGTCCTCCATTGTGATTGGGAACTAATGGTCAGAGCTGCGTTCTCTGGAATCCTCTCAAGCGGTGGACTTCTACGTTCCGATTGGTTGCTGCCCAACCGCTTCATAGATCATTACCATAAAGTTGCCCTGATTTCAACTCTCCTCGACGCTCTCAACGGCCAAGTCGCGCCGCGCCGCTCCTCGCCGCTGCTCGACGCCGGCTCACATTGAAAATGAATGACTTCCGGCCACTTTGACGCTCTCGACGCTGGCGGTGTGAACGCACAGTGACTTATAGATAATAGGCCAATTCAGTTCAGTAAACAAAAAATATTTTGTTCTGATATTTTTTTAGGTTAACTTGATTATTTATGTTGTGACAACTTGTGATATTAAGTTATAATTTTAAGTTGGGTGGACTTTAGTCCCCATTTGTTAAGTTTACTTGCGCTTGCGATAAGTTGCCTTATTTTTTTAAGTTGATGCAACTTTTTTTTTACAGTAAGTCAGTGACATCGGTAAGAGAAGATCTACTTATAGAACTTTGTCTCAGTTTATTTAGATTACATCGGGGTGGCATAGATGTACAGATTTGCTGGGTGCCAGCACACGAGAAAGCAGACAAACTGGCTAAAGAGGCGCTGCTAAAGGAAATAATAATTACAATTCCACTAGGAAAAGTTGAAGTTTAAGCATTGGTTAAGAAGAAAGGACTTGAAATATGGCAGAAATGGTGGGAGGAAGACAGAAAAGGTAGGAGATATTATTAAATACAAAACCTGTCAGTATAAAGAATTACATGGAAAAGACCAGGAGAGAGGAAATAGTAATGACAAGATTAAGAGTGGATCACAAAGGGCTGAATGGCAAACTATTTTTTAATGGAGAAAAGGAATAGAGAGAGCTGTGAAAACTGTGGGGTTAAAGAAAATGTTGAACACGTAATAGTGTACTGTAAATTGAATGAGGTGGAAAGACGGGTGTTTAAAGATAAGGTTCAAGAGCCTGGGTGGGAGTGGAATCTAGTAGGGATACTGGAACTAGAATGAGAGGGAGAGGAAATAAGAATCACCAGGAAGGAACTATTTACATTTTTAAAAGACTCCGGGTTGTGGAATAGAATCTGAAATTGTAAAATGACATGATTATACCTACTCCAGTACAATAGGTGGCGGTATGCACCTTAACGTTGGATGCAGTCCGCCATTAAATAAAATTATAAGAAGAAGAAGAGGAAGAAGGCGAAGAAGAAGAAGAAGAGTGTTGAAACCGAAAGTAAACTCGAGAGTAAACGCGTATTTTGAAGAGTTAAAATCCTTCTGTTCAGATCTCAGAGTTGACGGTAAGTTGAGTTGTCAGCTTCTAATATCATGTATTATTGTAGAATGTCGCTCTCGTGTTAAACTCTTCACACTTTAACGGAGATTTGAGGGAGTTTTTGTGACAGTTTAAAATGATGTAAAGACAATCAGGAAGAAGAAAATGTTTCCGTGGTGGCATGAAGATCGCAATGAAGCTATAAGAAATAAAAGAAAAGCGTTTAGGAAACTCAAAAGAAAATGTAATCAATCGTAAAGAAGCTCAAGCTGTGGAGGTCAGAAAGACTAAAAAATATTTTTGGAGATCATTCTGTAATGAAAAATGTAGAAGTCATCCTGTAAAAGACATGAAACATAATTAAAAAAAATGAGAGGAATAAGTAAGAGATTGAATGATCTGTTCTCAGAAGAGGAGAAGAGTTAGCAGAAACAGATGAAGAGAAGACAATAATGTTTCCAGAGGAGCTTATAAAAGACAACTCTTCTAGAAACTTGTGTGAAGAGAGAAAGAGATGAAGAGAAGAGATGTTCAGAATAAAGCTGACAGTAAAAGACAGAAGGGAAGTTCTGGACATTTGAAATGACTGAATTTAAGAAAGCATTAAAAAGAGTGAAAGAATGAGCCGCTGGACAAGACGGAGTGAGCTATGGTCAGATAAAACATCTCAGTGGAGAGACTTTGGGTTTTATTCGACAAGATCTGGATCCAAGAGGTTTTACAAAAGACATGGAAAGCGCCAATAGTTATTCCCAGAAGGAAGCCTGGGAAGAATCATAGTATTCCAACAAACTGAAGACCAAGAGCACTCACTTCCCATGGATGTAAAATAATAGAAAAGAATATTACAGAAAGATTATTGTGTTATTTGTAAGAATTTATCACCAGATCAGAGTGGCTTTAGGGGGACAAGGAACAGTAGATAGACACTAGAAAAGCGTTGTTTAAAGGGTTAGTTCACCCAGATAGCAAAATTATGTAATTAATAGCTTACCCTCATGTTGTTCCAAACCTGTAAGACGTCCGTATATCTTCAGAACACAGTTTAAGATATTTTAGATTTAGTCCGAGAGCTCTCAGTCCCTCTATTGAAGCTGTGTGTACGGTATACTGTCCATGTCCAGAAAGGTAAGAAAAACATCATCAAAGTAGTCCATGTGACATCAGAGGGTCCGTTAGAATTTGTTGAAGCATCGAAAATAAATTTTACATACATCCAAAAATAGCAAAAACTACGACTTTATTCAGCATTGTCTTCTCTTCCGTGTCTGTTGTGAGAGAGAGTTCAAAACAAAGCAGTTTGTGATATCCGGTTCGCGAACGAATCATTCAGTTCACCAAATCAAACTGAATAATTTTAAATGGTTCACATCTCTAATATGCATTAATCCACAAATGACTTAAGCTGTTAACTTTTTTAATGTGGCTGACACTCCCTCTGAGTTCAAACAAACCAATATCCCGGAGTAATCATGTACTCAAACAGTACACTGACTGAACTGATGTGAAGAGAGAACTGAAGATGAACACAGAGCCGAGCCAGATAACGAACAATAGACTGACTCGTTTACGAGTTAAGAACCGGTTGCATCGGTTTTCGGATCAACAGTAGCTCTTTCTGACAGTTCGATTCAATAAACCGATTGAACAAAATGGTTCACCGGTTCGTTTGCGCTCAATGTAATGGCGTCATTTGCGATGATTGCCCTTGATTCAAGCCTTCGGTTTACCCGCGCCCATAACACTAGCACAGAATCAGTTCAGAATCAATCACCAAAAGAATCAGTTCAGTTCAGATGCTCTGTGTGTCGGTCTGCTTCACGCTGAATCACACATGCGCAGTATCATCAGCTCCTCGGTTCTCGAATAGAAGAAGAAGAGGAAGAAGGAGAAGGAGAAGAAGAAGAAGAAGAAGAAGAAGAAGAAGAAGAAGAAGAAGAAGAGTGTTGAAACCGAAAGTAAACTCGAGAATAAATGCGTATTCTGAAGGGTTAAACTCCTTCTGTTCAGATCTCAGAGTTGACGGTAAGTTGAGTTGTCAGCTTCTAATATCATGTATTATTGTAGAATGTCGCTCTCGTGTTAAACTCTTCACACTTTAACGGAGATTTGAGGGAGTTGGTGCGACACAGTTTAAAATGATGGAGATGGAGTGAAGAGCTCATCTTTCTGCGCCAGACTTTATGTTCAGACTGTTTCTCAGTTCAGAGATCGTAAAGAACGGACTTGTGTTCTCGAGGAGAGAGATCTTGAAAGAAGAACTCAGAAGAACACGAGAACACAGAACACGTCTTTGAGATCTGATCTTGACACACACAGAGTACAATTCTATTCTTCCTGATCAACATTTATTAGACTCCTATATTGATTCTGTAAACCCTGTACAATGTGTTTTTCTTAGCGCAGGGGTAGCGTATGGTTTGAATATACATGATCGTAACTTCCACTTTTTATTACTGTCAATGTGCAGCTAAAATAAAGAAAGGGGAACATTGTATCCGGGCTGGGTGGGGCTTACAGTGGTTTTATAACAGCTTTTAGGCACGAAGTGGAGTTAGGGGAGTAACGCATAAAATTTTAATTACATTTTGCTGAAGGAGACTCAAAGGCCTCAGATCTTCAAGAGCTCATATGATGTCACGAGTCACAGATATTGATGGCTATGAAATATTTCTATTACAATAGCAGGTTTATGATGTTTAAATTATGAAGATAATGTCAAATATTATTTCAGCTTTAATGTAACGATGCAAAAAAGGCCATTACTCATTTCATTGTTTCAAAAATGTAAGAATGTTTTCTGCACAAATATTATTTCTAAAGAGAAACTAGGAGTAACTGATGGTGATGTATTAAACTCTGGTATGATACTATAAAAACACGTCTTTCTAAAAAGTGTAGATTTGTCTTTCAGGTATCACTAGTTTATATTCTGAACAAGCACAGAATCACTACACTGCTGCATGATGAGAAAAATACATTATTACTAAAATAAATTATTATCAGTTAGTTTGTTGGATATATCGGCACAAAAACCTTCTTCTTCTCCGAAATGAATCGCATTTTTGAGGGCCTAAACATGTTCCAAAACTCACGAAACTTTGCACACGCACCAGGACTGGCGAAAATTTGTATCTGATATAGGTTTCAGAAGTGGGTGTGGCAAAATGGCTCAATAGCACCACCTGTTAAATTTCAACGGAACGCGCCTTGAGCTGTGTTTCACGTACATTCATGAAAATCGGTACACACATGTAACACACCATTACCTACAAAAAAGTATCTTGGTACAAAATCCAAAACCCAAAAGGAAGTAAGTTATTTTGAATTTCCTGTATGAGTTTTGTGCAGTTTTTGCCATTTCCATGCCTCGTACTTTGACTAACTCCTCCTACAGTTTTAATCGGATTATCTTAAAATTTGGTGAGGGTCATCATAAGACCTTTGTGATGTTAAATTGTGAAGGTTTTGAGTTTTCGTCAAGAGGTGTGTCCCTGGCGGCCTGACAAATTTTGATGTTTCGCCGTGAAACTGGAAGTTGCTGTAAAAAAGGCAAGCAATGTCCGATCTTCCCCAAACTTCACACATGTGATAGGTGTTCTGCCCTGAACAAACACCCATGACCAAATTCAGTTATAGTCATAGCGCCACCTGCTGGTAACAGGAAGTGACATGGTTAACACTATTACAGACTCCTAGGAACATATTAAAAAAGTGTAAACAAGTGTTAAATAGGCTGGCAACATACTACATACATACTAATACATGCTAGAAACACTTAGCTAAGTGTTAAAGCATGTTACTAATGTAGTGAAAAAGGAAGTTGCTGTAACTCAGGCAAGCAATGTCCGATCTTCCGCAAATTTCACACGTGTGAAAGGTGTTCTGTCCTGAACAAACACCCATGACCAAATTCAGTTATAGTCATAGAGCCACCTGCTGGCAACAGGAAGTGACATGGTTAACACTATTACAGACTCTTAGGAACATATTAAAAAGTGTAAACAATTGTTAAATAGGCTGGCAACATACTAGATACATACTAATACATGCTAGCAACACTTAGCTAAGTGTTAAAGCATTCTACTAAGTCAGTTAAAAAGGAAGTTACTGTAACTAAGGCAAGCAATCTCCGATCTTCCCCAAACTTCACACGTGTGATAGGTGTTTTGATCCGAACAAACACCCATGACCAAAATTCAGTTATAGTCATAGCGCCACCTGCTGGTAACAGGAAGTGACAATGTTAACACTATTACAGACTCCTAGGAACATTAAAAAGTGTCAAAAAGTGTTAAATGGGCTGGCAACATGCTAGAAACATAATAAAACATGCTAGCAACATCCAAAACCCAACAGGAAATAAGTTATTTTGAATTTCCTGTATGATTTTTGTGCAGTTTTTGCCATTTCCATGCCTCGTACTTTGACAAACTCCTACAGTTTTAATCGGATTATCTTCAAATTTGGTGAGGGTCATCATAAGACCTTTGTGATGTTAAATTGTGAAGGTTTTCATCAAGGGGTGTGTCCCTGGCGGCCTGACAAAGTTTGATGTTTCGCTGTGAGACAGGAAGTTGCTGTAACTCAGGCAAGCAATGTCCGATCTTCTCCAAACTTCACACGTGTGGGAAGGAACATATTAAAAAGCATCAACAAGTGTCAAATAGGCTGGCAACATACTAGATATATACTAATACATGCTAGCAACACTTAGCTAAGTGCTAAAGCATGCTACTAATGTAGTGAAAAAGGAAGTTGCTGTAACTCAGGCAAGCAATGTCCGATCTTCTCCAAACTTCACACGTGTGATAGGTGTTCTGTTCTGAACAAAGACTTATGACCAAACTCAGTTATAGTCATAGCGCCACCTGCTGGTAACAGGAAGTGACACTGTTAAGACTGTTATGGACTCCTAGGAACAAATTAAAAGTGCCAAAAAGTGTTAAATAGGCTGGCAACATGCTAGAAACATAATAAAACATGCTAGAAACACTTAGCTAAGTGTTAAAGCATTCTACGAAGGCAGTGAAAAAGTAAGTTGCTGTAACTCAGGCAAGCAATGTCCGATCTTCCCCAAACTTCACATGTGTGATAGGTGTTCTGTCTTGAACAAACACCCATGAACAAATTCAGTTATAGTCATAGCGCCACCTGCTGGTAACAGGAAGTGACATGGTTAACACTATTACAGACTCCTAGGAACATATTAAAAAGTGTAAACAAGTGTTAAATAGGCTGGCAACATACTATATACATACTAATACATGCTAGCAACACTTAGCTAAGTGCTAAAGCATGTTACTAATGTAGTGAAAAAGTAAGTTGCTGTAACTCAGGCAAGCAATGTCCGATTTTCCCCAAACTTCACACGTGTGAAAGGTGTTCTGTCCTGAACAAACACCCATGACCAAATTCAGTTATAGTCATAGCGCCACCTGCTGGTAACAGGTAGTGACATGGTTAACACTATTACAGACTCCTAGGAACAAATTAAAAAGTGTAAACAATTGTTAAATAGGCTGGCAACATACTAGATACATACTAATACATGCTAGCAACACTTAGCTAAGTGTTAAAGCATTCTACTAAGTCAGTGAAAAAGGAAGTTACTCTAACTAAGGCAAGCAATGTCCGATCTTCCCCAAACTTCACACGTGTGATAGGTGTTTTGTTCCAAACAAACAACCATGACCAAATTCAGTTATAGTCATAGCGCCACCTGCTGGTAACAGGAAGTGACAATGTTAACACTGTTATGGACTCCTAGGGACAAATTAAAACGTGTCAAAATGAGTTAAATAGGCTGGCAAAATTCTAGAAACATAATAAAACATGCTATCAACATTTAGCTAAGTGTCAAAGTATGCAACTAATGCATTGAATAAGGAAGTTGCTGTAACTCAGGCTAGCATCGTCCGATCTGCCCCAAACTTCAGACATTTGACAAGAGTCCTGTACCGAACACATCAACATGCCCGTATTCCGTTATAGTCATAGTGCCATCTACTGGCAACATGAAGTGTCATGTGTAACACTCTTATGGACTCCTAGCATGTGTAACAATGTTATGGAGTCCTAGCAACATATTAAAAAGTGCCAGCAAGTGATTAATACACTGGCAGCATGCTAGAAACATACTGAAACATATTAGCAACACTAATATGCTAAAGCATCATATTACTGCAGTGAATTAGGGAGTTACTGTAATTATCAATCAATCAATCACCTTTATTTATATAGTGCTTTAAACAAAATACATTGCGTCAAAGCACTGAACAACATTCATTTGGAAAACAGTGTCTCAATAATGCAAAATGATAGTTAAAGGCAGTTCATCATTGAATTCAGTTATGTCATCTCTGTTCAGTTTAAATAGTGTCTGTGCATTTATTTGCAATCAAGTCAATGATATCGCTGTAGATGAAGTGACCCCAACTAAGCAAGCCAGAGGCGACAGCTGCAAGGAACCGAAACTCCATCGGTGACCGAATGGAGAAAAAAACCTTGGGAGAAACCAGGCTCAGTTGGGGGGTCAGTTCTTCTCTGACCAGACGAAACCAGTAGTTCAATTCCAGGCTGCAGCAAAGTCAGATTGTGCAGAATAATCATCTGTTTTCTGTGGTCTTGTCCTGGTGGTCCTCTGAGACAAGGGGATCTGTATCTGGGGCTCTAGTTGTCCTGGTCTCCGCTGTCTTTCAGGGCAGTAGAGGTCCTTTCTAGGTGCTGATCCACCATCTGGTCTGGATACGTACTGGATCCGGGCGACTGCAGTGACCCTCTGATCTGGATACAGACTGGATCTGGTGGCCACGGTGACCTCGGAACAAGAGAGAAACAGACAGATATTAGCGTAGATGCCATTCTTCTAATGATGTAGAAAGTGTTATGTGTAGTGTTTCCGGTTCCGGTTTACCCAATTAAAGCAGCCTAAAAATCCTTTAACGGATTTGGATATTAAAAGCATATTAGTATGTTATGTGTATGCCAGGTTAAAGAGATGGGTCTTTAATCTAGATTTAAACTGCAAGAGTGTGTCTGCCTCCCGAACAATGTTAGGTAGGCTATTCCAGAGTTTAGGCGCCAAATCAGAATCAGAATCAGAATCAGAATACTTTATTAATCCCCAAGGGGAAATTCTTTGTCACAATAGCCCGCCTTTCAAGCATAAGAAATGAATAAATAAAAATATAAATAGTATAAAAGTATAAATAAACATAAATATAAAAAGCAACATGGAATATTTCACATATAAGTATTAAAGATAATATTACACAGAAACAGGGATATTGTCAGTTAAAAATTAACTAAATGTCAGTGTATCAGGCAATTAGAGGGAGGCGTTATAAAGCTTAATGGCCACAGGGAGAAATGACTTCCTGTGACGCTCTGTGGTGCATTTCGGAAGAATAAATCTTTCACTGAAAGTGCTCTTGTGTTTGAGCAGCACATAATGAAGTGGATGGGATACATTGTCCAGGATGGCATGTAATTTGGACAACATCCTCCTCTCAGACACCACCGCCAGAGAGTCAAGCTCTACCCCCACAACGTTGCTAGCCTTACGGATCAGTTTTTTGAGTCTGTTAGCATCTGCAACCCTCATCCCGCTGCCCCAGCATGCAACAGCAAACATGATAGAACTGGCCACCACCGACTCATAAAACATTCTCAACATCGTCCTGCAAATGTTGAAGGACCTCAGCCTCCTCAAAAAATAGAGACGGCTTTGGCCCTTCCTGTAGAGAGCTTGAGTGTTCTTAGCCCAGCCCAGTTTCTTGTCAATGTGCACTCCTAGGTATTTATAATCCTCCACAGTGTCCACAGGGACCCCCAGGATGGAAACTGCTTTCACCGGTGTCTTTGCTCTCTTTAGATCCACAACCAGCTCCTTCGTCTTTGTCATGTTGAGCTGCAAATGGTTCTGCCCGCACCATGTGACAAAGTCCCTCACCACAGCTCTGTACTTGGTCTCATCACCCTCTCTAATACATCCAACCACAACAGAGTCATCAGAAAACTTCTGAAGATGGCAAGACTCTGTATGGTAGTTGAAGTCCGTGGTGTAAATAGTGAAGAGAAAGGGAGAGAGGACAGTCCCTTGCGGGGCCCCGGTGTTGCTGATTATGCTGTCTGATACACAGTGTTGCAGGCGGACATACTGTGGTCTGCCAGTCAGGTAGTCAACAATCCAGGACACAAGAGGAGCATCCACCTGCATCGCTGTCAGCTTCTCACCCAGCAAGGCCGGCCGGATGGTGTCGAAAGCACTCGAAAAGTCAAAAAACATGATCCTCACCGTGCTCGCCGGCTTGTCCAGGTGGGGGTAGATACGGTTGAGCAGAAAGATGATAGCATCCTCAACACCAATTCTGGGCTGGTATGCGAACTGGAGTGGATCCAGGATGGAACTAACCATAGGCCTCAGCTGCTCCATGACCAGTCTCTCCAGGGTCTTCATAATGTGAGAGGTCAGTGCCACAGGTCTGTAGTCCCTGGAGTTACTAGGACGTGGCGTCTTTGGCACAGGAACTATGCAAGATGTCTTCCACAGTACAGGGACCCTTTGGAGAGACAGACTCAGATTGAAGATATGCTGAAGTACTCCACACAGCTGGGAGGCACAGGCTTTAAGCACCCCAGGACGAACACCGTCAGGCCCTGCAGCCTTATTTGAGTGTAGTCTCCTCAGCTGTCTTCTCACCTGCTCAGAAGTGAGGCACACAGAGATTGGAAGAGGAGGAAGAAGAGATGAGTCATTTGGCTGGAGAGTGCTATTAACCTGTGGGGTGGAGGATGTGGGTGAAAGGATGTCCCAAGATGAGGAGGGAGGACAGTAAGGAGGAGAAGTGAGTAGTTGGATAATAGGTGAGACAGCCGCAGAGTTAGTGGGTACATGTGCATGAGAGACAGTATCAAATCTGTTGAAAAACAGATTAAGTTCATTGGCCCTATCCAAGCTGTCCTCAACTCCACTGCAGCCATTCGATCTGAAGCCAGTGATGTTCCTCATGCCGCTCCATACCTCCCTCATGTTGTTTTGCTGGAGTTTACGCTCCAGCTTCCTCCTGTACTTATCCTTAGCCTCTCTGATCTTCATCTTTAGCTCCCTCTGAATGGCCTTCATCTCCTCCCTATTCCCGTCTCTAAAAGCCCTCCTTTTGGCATTCAGAATGTCTTTGATGTCCCTAGTTACCCACGGTTTGTTGTTTGGGTAACAACGTACAATTTTTGCTGGGACAATGCTGTCCACACAGAAATTTATGTAGTCCGAGATACACTCAGTAAGCCCATCTATATCCTCTCCATGTGGCTCACAGAGTGCACTCCAGTCTGTCACCTCGAAACATCCCTGAAGTGTTTCATAAGCCTCATCAGACCATCTACTCACAGTCCTTGTGATCACAGGCTGCCTTTTCACCAGAGGCACGTAACAGGGATTGATGTAAACCAGGTTGTGGTCTGACCTGCCCAGGGGGGGGGAGGGAGGAAGAGCTATATGCATCCTTGACGTTAGCATACAGCAGGTCCAAGATCCTCTCCTCTCTAGTGTGGCATCTCACATACTGGGTAAAGTTGGTTAGTGTGTTATTCATATTGACGTGGTTGAAGTCACCCGAGATCACTATGAGGGCACTCGGGTGTTTAGTCTGAAGTTCAGCAATAACGGAGTAAATAACATTACACGCCGACGTCGGGTTAGCAGAGGGCGGAACGTAAACAGCAATGGCAATGGCATGTGAAATTTCCCGTGGCAGATAATATGGCCGGAGTCCCACAGCAAGCAGTTCAGTGTCCGGGCTACAAATACGCTGTTTAATCGTAATGTGACCTGGATTACACCATCTGTTGTTAACTAGAACGGCAAGCCCCCCACCTTTACGCTTACCGCTCTTGTTGCAGTCCCTGTCAGCCCGAACAATCTGAAAGCCGTCGATGGAAACGTTGTGATCAGGAATATCCGAGTTTAGCCAAGTCTCCGTAAAGCACATTAAACTACACTCCCGGAACTCCCTCTGACTCCGGGCTAACCCTGTTAGCTCATTCATCTTATTAGCCATTGACCTCACGTTGCCCATAATGAGAGAGGGGAGACACGGCTTAAACCTCCTTCTCATAAGTCTCTGTTGTCTGGAGCCCTTTCTCTTCCCTCGCCGCCTCACTCCACCTCTGCAACCTCTGTGTGTCCTCCTCCAGATCTCAGTGGGGATGTCTATGGGTCTGTGCGCCGCAGTCGGCTTCAGCGCGATCAGCTGGTCCCGGGTGTAAACAAAGCAGCCACGAACAATTCCGTGGCTTACAAAAACTTTCTCAAACTGCATGATTAGAGAGAGTCTATTTTAAGTTAAATTACATATGGACCAAATCACACCAGTGAAGTTTAAAATTAGAATTAAAGTTAAAAATAAGGTGACGAAACGACGGGGCAACTGCAACAGGCTGCGTGCAAGCTGGCGCATGCGCACTAAATAGGAAAAGGATCTGCCGCCCGCAGTTGATTTTGATATTCTAGGTATTATCAAATTGCCTGAGTTTTGAGAACGTAGCGGACGTAGAGGAGTATAATGTAAAAGGAGCTCATTCAAATACTGAGGTGCTAAACCATTCAGGGCTTTATAAGTAATAAGCAATATTTTAAAATCTATACGATGTTTGATAGGGAGCCAGTGCAGTGTGGACAGGACCGGGCTAATATGGTCATACTTCCTGGTTCTAGTAAGAACTCTTGCTGCTGCATTTTGGACTAGCTGTAGTTTTTTTACCAAGCGTGCAGAACAACCACCCAATAAAGCATTACAATAGTCTAACCTTGAAGTCATAAATGCATGGATTAACATTTCTGCATTTGACATTGAGAGCATAGGCCGTAATTTAGATATATTTTTGAGATGGAAAAATGCAGTTTTACAAATGCTAGAAACGTGGCTTTCTAAGGAAAGATTGCGATCAAGTAGCACACCTAGGTTCCTAACTGATGACGAAGAATTGACAGAGCAACCATCAAGTCTTAGACAGTGTTCTAGGTTATTACAAGCAGAGTTTTTAGGCCCTATGATTAACACCTCTGTTTTTTCTGAATTTAGCAGTAAGAAATTACTCGTCATCCAATTTTTTATATCGACTATGCATTCCATTAGTTTTTCAAATTGGTGTGTTTCACCGGGCTGCGAGGAAATATAGAGCTGAGTATCATCAGCATAACAGTGAAAGCTAACACCATGTTTCCTGATGATATCTCCCAAGGGTAACATATAAAGCGTGAAGAGTAGCGGCCCTAGTACTGAGCCTTGAGGTACTCCATACTGCACTTGTGATCGATATGATACATCTTCATTCACTGCTACGAACTGATGGCGGTCATATAAGTATGATTTAAACCATGCTAATGCACTTCCACTGATGCCAACAAAGTGTCCAAGTCTATGCAAAAGAATGCTGTGGTCAATTGTGTCAAACGCAGCACTAAGATCCAATAAAACTAATAGAGAGATACACCCATGATCAGATGATAAGAGCAGATCATTTGTAACTCTAAGGAGAGCAGTTTCAGTACTATGATACGGTCTAAATCCTGACTGGAAATCCTCACATATACCATTTTTCTCTAAGAAGGAATATAATTGTGAGGATACCACCTTTTCTAGTATCTTGGACAGAAAAGGGAGATTCGAGATTGGTCTATAATTAACAAATTCTCTGGGGTCAAGTTGTGTTTTTTTATGAGAGGCTTAATAACAGCCAGTTTGAAGGTTTTGGGGACATATCCTAATGACAATGAGGAATTAATAATAGTCAGAAGAGGACCTATGACTTCTGGAAGCACCTCTTTTAGGAGCTTAGATGGTATAGGGTCTAACATATATGTTGTTGGTTTAGATGATTTAACAAGTTTATACAATTCTTCCTCTCCTATAGTAGAGAATGAGTGGAACTGTTCCTCAGGGGGTCTATAGTGCACTGTCTGATGTGATACTGTAGCTGACGGCTGAATGGTTGCAATTTTATCTCTAATAGGATCAATTTTAGAAGTAAAGTAGTTCATAAAGTCATTACTGTTGTGGTGTTGGGAAATGTCAACACTTGTTGAGGCTTTATTTTTCGTTAATTTAGCCACTGTATTGAATAAATACCTGGGGTTATGTTTGTTTGCTTCTAAAATAAAAGAAAAGTAATCAGATCTAGCAGTTTTTAATGCTTTTCTATAGGATATGCTACTTTCCCGCCAAGCAATACGAAATACCTCTAGTTTTGTTTTCCTCCAGCTGCGCTCCATTTTTCGGGCTGCTCTCTTTAGGGTGCGAGTATGCTCATTTTACCATGGTGTCAAACTGTTTTCCTTAACCTTCCTTAAGCATAAAGGAGCAACTGTATTTAAAGTGCTAGAAAAGAGAGAGTCCGTAGTTTCAGAATCAGAATCAGAATCAGAATGAGCTTTATTGCCAGGTATGTTTACACATACGAGGAATTTGTTTTCGTTTCAGAAGCTCCGCAGTACAACAGAATGACAGCGACAGAACATAAAACACATAATAAAAGAATAAAAAATACAAATAAGTAGATAGTGAATGACAATATACAAATGACAGTTGTAGGCAGGTATATTACAAAATGAAGTTATGTATTTACATATATATTGTGTGCAAAAAAAAAGTGTATGCTAAGTATGTGTGTTAGATAAATAAGGTGTGTGTGTATATAAATATAAAGTGTAGTGTGTTCGCCGTTATTATAAGCTGTTCATAAGATGGATTGCCTGAGGGAAGAAACTGGTCCTGTGTCTGGTCGTTCTAGTGCTCAGTGCTCTGTAGCGTCGACCAGATGGCAACAGTTCAAAGAGGGAGTGTGCAGGATGTGAGGGGTCCAGAGTGATTTTGACAGCCCTTTTTCTCACTCTGGATAAGTACAGTTCTTGAATAGAAGGGAGAGTTGAACCGATGATTCGCTCAGCAGTCCGGACTACTCTCTGTAGTCTTCTGAGGTCAGATTTAGAAGCTGAGCTGAACCAGACAGTTACTGAAGTGCAGAGGATGGATTCAATGATGGTGGAGTAGAACTGTTTCAGCAGCTCCTGTGGCAGGTTAAACTTCCTCAGCTGGCGAAGGAAGTACAACCTCTGCTGGGCCTTTTTCACAATGGAGTCAATGTGAATGTCCCACTTCAGGTCCTGAGAGATGGTGGTTCCCAGGAACCTGAATGACTCCACTGCAGTCACAGTGCTGTTCATGATGGTGAGTGGGGGGAGTGCAGGGGGGTTTCTCCTGAAGTCCACGATCATCTCCACTGTTTTGAGTGTGTTAAGCTCCAGGTTGTTGAGACTGCACCAGACAGCCAGCTCTTTTACCTCCTGTCTGTAAGCAGACTCGTCACCGTCCTGGATGAGGCCGATGAGTGTGGTGTGGTCTGCAAACTTCAGGAGCTTGACAGAGGGGTCCTTAGATGTGCAATCGTTGGTGTACAGGGAGAAGAGCAGTGGGGAGAGAACGCAGCCCTGGGGAGCTCCGGTGCTGATTGTACGGGTGCTGGATGTGTATTTTCCCAGCCTCACTAGCTGCTGCCTGTCTGTCAGGAAGCTGTTGATCCACTGACAGACTGAGGTGGGCACGGAGAGCTGATTTAGTTTGGGCAGGAGGAGGTTTGGGATGATCGTGTTGAAGGCCGAGCTGAAGTCCACAAACAGGATCCTCACATAAGTCCCCGGTCTGTCTAGGTGTTGCAGAACATAATGCAGTCCAATGTTTACTGCATCGTCCACAGACCTGTTTGCTCTGTAGGCAAACTGAAGAGGATCCAGCAAGTGTCCAGTGATGTCCTTCAGGTGGGCCAGCACCAGTTTTTCAAATGACTTCATGACTACAGACGTTAGAGCCACAGGCCTGTAGTCATTTAGTCCTGTAATTTTGGGTTTCTTAGGGATGGGGATGATGGTGGAACGTTTGATGATGTAACTTTTCTGTTACATCATCAAGTTGTTCTGAGGTTTTGGATATGCTAAGGAATTTGGATACATCAGGAAGGTAACTTAAAAAGCAGTCTTTTGTGGTAGAAGTGATGGTTCTTCGATACTTGTAACAAGAAGTAGAATTTACAATTTTGGCTATATGAATACACAGAACTAAATAATGATTTCGACATCCTGAAAACATGTTGTCTAACACCAATAGAGTTCAGAATGTCTATAAATGCTGATCCCAATGCATCTTTTTCATTATCGACATGGATATTAAAATCACCAACTATTAAAAGTTTATCTGCAGCCAGAACTAACTCGGATGTAAAATCACCAAACTCTTTAATAAAGTCTGTATGGTGCCCTGGTGGCCTGTATACAGTAGCCAGTACAAACATAACAGGGGATTTATCATTAACATTGGTTTCTCTGGATAATGTTATATGAAGCACCATCACTTCAAACAAGTTATACTTGAAGCCTGCCCTCTGAGAAATCCTGAAAACGTTGTTATAAATTGAAGCAACTCCTCCCCCTTTGCCTTTTAGACGCGGCTCATGTTTATAACAGTAATCTTGGGGGGTGGACTTATTTAAAATAATGTAATCATCAGGTTTTAGCCAAGTTTCTGTCAAAAAGTGTTTACGTAGAAATTGATCTGATATTCAATAAGCCAATCTTTATCATTTGTTTATCCATATTGCATTTGTTTTTTATTTGTTGAACCTCAATTAAATTGTTAACCTTAACTTGGTTTGGACGTTTTTTGTATTTTCTAGTTCGGGGAACAGACACAGTCTCTATAGTATGATATCTAGGTGAAAGAGTCTCTATGTGCTGAGAATTAACTGACCTCTGTGACGGGAGGCAGCTAGCAGACGGTCGGTTTAGCCAGTCTGTCTGCTTCCTGACCTGGGCCCCAGTTAGTCAAGTATAAACACTAAGACTATGTGCCATATTTCTAGACAGAAGAGTGGTGCCACCCCAGGAGGGATGAAGACCATCTCTTTTAAACAGGTCAGGTCTGCCCCAAAAGCTCGTCCAATTGTCTATGAAACCTATGTTATTCTGTGGGCACCACTTAGACATCCAGCCATTGAGTGATGACAATCTGCTATGCATCTCATCACCACGGTAAGCAGGGAGGAGACCAGAGCATATAACAGTGTCTGACATCGTGCTTGCAAGTTCACACACCTCTTTAAAGTTATTTTTAGTGATCTCCGACTGGCGAACATCACTAGCGCCGGCATGAATAACAATCTTACTGTATTTACGTTTAGCATTAGCCAGCACTTTTAAATTTGCCAAGATGTCAGGCGCTCTGGCTCCCGGTAAACATTTGACTATGGTGGTCTCTATATTCACGTTCCGTACAATAGAATCACCAATAACTAGAGCACTTTCATCAGGTTTCTCAGTGGGTGCATCACTGAGTGGGGAGAACCTGTTTAATGATTTGATCGGAACAGAAGAGCGGTGTTTTGACCCATGACTACGCTGCCTCACCGACACCCAGTTGCCCTGCTGCAGGGGCTCTGTTGCCGGAACGGACAATGTACAGGAGTCCCTGAGCTAGACGCATCCAAAGCCGTATCTAGAGCCCTAACATTCTTACTGTCCTCAATTAAAGTTTGGATGCGTGTCTCTAATTCTGAAATCTTCTCTGTCAGCCTAACTATTTCCCTGCATTATTATGTGAATCCCTCATCAGCGACAGAGATAGATAAACTGTACATGTGGCAAGAGGTGCACATAACGATAGCTGGCGAAGCCATTACTCACCGTGCTTGATGAAATATTCTTACTGCGGTTGTTTGATGAACTTGTGAAAAACTGCAGCATGAAAGAGGAGAGGAGAGGAGAAAAGAAAACACTAATGACAAGCTAATGAGTGCTAACGCTTTGCAGGTGTACTGCAGTCACAGAAAAGTGAACGATCAAAGTTAATCTGATAAGATTGATCGATAATATCAGAAATATGGTGTGAATTAAGTTATATTTTACAACAAACAAACAAACAGACAATGATAAGTAAGAAAGATTATAGAGAAAAAATATAAAATAAAAACAGCTACACGGAGCTATGATTAGCTACAGAAGGCCAACAGGAAGTAGAGAAAACACTGTCCAACAGCGATACCAACAGGTAATTCAGGCATACAGTGTCCAATATGCCACAAATTGAACAAGTTTGATAAGAGTCCTGTCCTGAAGACATCAACATGCCCGTATTCGATGATAGTGCCACCTGCTGGCAACAGGAAGGTGCATTTTTAAAACTGTTATGGACTCTTTGCAAAATAATAAAAGCATCAACAAGTGTTAAATAGGCAGGCAACCTTCTTGAAGCATACTAAAACATGCTAGCAACACTTAGCTAAGTGCTAAAGCATGCTACTAATGCAGTGAAAAAGGTAGATGCTGTAACTCAGGCAAGCAATGTCCGATCTGCCCCAAACTTCACACGTTTGACAAGGGTCATGTCCTAAATAAATCAACATGCCCATATTCGGTTATAGTCATAGCGCCACCTGCTGGCAACAGGAAGTGTAATTTTTAACACTTTATGCACAATTTGCAACACAGTAAAATATGCCATTGTGTGCTAATCATGCTAGAAATATTTTCAAACATTCTAGCAACACTTAGTATGTGCATGATTATGCTATTAATACTACAGGGAGTGCAGAATTATTAGGCAAGTTGTATTTTTGAGGAATAATTTTATTATTGAACAACAACCATGTTCTCAATGATTCCAAAAACTCATTAATATCAAAGCTGAATATTTTTGGAAGTAGTTTTTAGTTTGTTTTTAGTTGTAGCTATTTTAGGAGGATATCTGTGTGTGCAGGTGACTATTACTGTGCATAATTATTAGGCAACTTAACAAAAAACAAATATATACCCATTTCAATTATTTGTTTTCAGCAGTGAAACCAATATAACATCTCAACATTCACAAATATACATTTCTGACATTCAAAAACAAAACAAAAACAAATCAGTGACCAATATAGCCACCTTTCTTTGCAAGGACACTCAAAAGCCTGCCATCCATGGATTCTGTCAGTGTTTTGATCTGTTCACCATCAACATTGCGTGCAGCAGCAACCACAGCCTCCCAGACACTGTTCAGAGAGGTGTACTGTTTTCCCTCCTTGTAAATCTCACATTTCATGATGGACCACAGGTTCTCTATGGAGTTCAGATAAGGTGAACAAGGAGGCCAAGTCATTAGTTTTTCTTCTTTTAGACCCTTTCTTGCCAGCCACGCTGTGGAGTACTTGGACGCGTGTGATGGAGCATTGTCCTGCATGAAAATCATGTTTTTCTTGAAGAATGCAGACTTCTTCCTGTACCACTGCTTGAAGGTGTCTTCCAGAAACTGGCAGTAGGACTGGGAGTTGAGCTTGACTCCATCCTCAACCCGAAAAGGCCCCACAAGCTCATCTTTGATGATAGCAGCCCAAACCAGTACTCCACCTCCACCTTGCTGGCGTCTGAGTCGGACTGGAGCTCTCCGCCCTTTACCGATCCAGCCACGGGCCCATCAAGACTCACTCTCATTTCAGTCCATAAAACCTTAGAAAAATCAGTCTTGAGATATTTCTTTGCCCAGTCTTGACGTTTCAGCATGTGTGTCTTGTTCAGTGGTGGTCGTTTTTCAGCCTTTCTTACCTTGGCCATGTCTCTGAGTATTGCACACCTTGTGCTTTTGGGCACTCCAGTGATGTTGCAGCTCTGAAATATGGCAAAACTGGTGGCAAGTGGCATCTTGGCAGCTGTACGCTTGACTTTTCTCAGTTCACGGGCAGTTATTTTGCGCCTTGGTTTTTCCACACGCTTCTTGCGACCCTGTTGGCTATTTTGAATGAAACGCTTGATTGTTCGACGATCACGCTTCAGAAGCTTGGCAATTTTAAGAGTGCTGCATCCCTCTGCAAGATATCTCACTATTTTTGACTTTTCGGAGCCTGTCAAGTCCTTCTTTTGACCCATTTTGCCAAAGGAAAGGAAGTTGCCTAATAATTATGCACACCTGATATAGGGTGTTGATGTCATTAAACTACACCCCTTCTCATTACTGAGATGCACATCACCTAATATGCTTAATTGGTAGTAGGCTTTCGAGCCTATACAGCTTGGAGTAAGACAACATGCATAAAGAGGATGATGTGGTCAAAATACTCATTTGCCTAATAATTCTGCACACAGTGTATAAACAGGAAGTGTTTGTAACACATGCATACAATTCCCAATCTGCTGCTGGCAACAGGAAATTACTTATCTTATACTAACTTAAACATAACTTGTCTGATCTGCCAGAAACTTTGCATGTTTGGTAAGAGTCCTGGCCTGAAGACATTTACATGTCGATATTCAGTTATAATCATAGCGGCACGCGTTGGCAGCAGGAAATATGGCACAAATATTTACTATTTTATAAGCATATGGCCCAACATTCACTGCTCCTCCTATGGGCACAGGGTGGTGGTGAGCCCGAGTGCGAGGGCCCTTTCATCGCTGCGTGCAGCTTTAATTAGGGCCCGAGCACCGATGGTGCGAGGACCCTCTTGTAATTGCTCCGTTTATTAGGGCCCGAGCACTGCAGTGCGAGGACCCTATTGGAATTGCTCCGTTTATTCTTCTTCTTCTTCTCCGTAATTGAGCACATTTTTGAGGGCCTAAACATGCTCCAAAACTCACGAAACTTTGCACACACATCAGGACTGGCGAAAATTTACATACTTAGCTAAGTGTTGAAGCCATCTAAGGCAGTGAAAAATGAATTTGCTGTAACTAAGGCAAGCAATGTCCGATCTTCCCCAAACTTCACACGTGTGATAGGTGTTCTGACCTGAACAAACACCCATGAAAAAATTCAGTTATAGTCATAGCGCCTAATAAACAAGCACAAGCATAATAAAACATGCTAGCAACACTTAGCTAAGTGTTAAAGCATGCAACTATGGCATTGAATAAGGAAGATGTTGTAACTCAAGCTAGCAATGTCCGATCTGCCCCAAACTTCACACGTTTGACAAGAGTCCCGTACTGAATATATCAGCATGCCCGTATTCAGTTATAGTCATAGCGCCACCTGCTGGAAACAGGAAGTGGCATGGTTAACACTGTAACAGACTCCTAGGAACATATTAAAAAGTATAAACAAGTGTTAAATAGGCTGGCAGCATGCTAGAAACATTAAGAAATATGCTAGCAACACTTAGCTAAGTTGTAAAGCATTCTACTAAGGCAGTGAAAAAGGAAGTTGCTGTAAAAAAGGCAAGCAATGTCCGATCTTCCCCAAACTTCACACGTGTGATAGGTGTTCTGTCCTGAACAAACAACCATGACCAAATTCAGTTATAATCATATTACCACCTGCTGGTAACAGGAAGGGACATGGTTAACATTATTACAGACTTCTAGGAACATATTAAAAAGTGTAAACAAGTGTTAAATAGGCTGGCAACATACTAGATACATACTAATACCTGCTAGCAATATTAGCTAAGTGTTAAAAGCATGCGAATAATGTAGTGAAAAAGAAAGTTGCTGTAACTCAAGCTAGCAATGTCCGATCTGCCCCAAACTTCACACGTTTGACAAGAGTCCCGTACTGAATATATCAGCATGCCCGTATTCAGTTATAGTCATAGCGCCACCTGCTGGAAACAGGAAGTGGCATGGTTAACACTGTAACAGACTCCTAGGAACATATTAAAAAGTATAAACAAGTGTTAAATAGGCTGGCAGCATGCTAGAAACATAAAGAAATATGCTAGCAACACTTAGCTAAGTTGTAAAGCATTCTACTAAGGCAGTGAAAAAGGAAGTTGCTGTAAAAAAGGCAAGCAATGTCCGATCTTCCCCAAACTTCACACGTGTGATAGGTGTTCTGTCCTGAACAAACAACCATGACCAAATTCAGTTATAATCATATTACCACCTGCTGGTAACAGGAAGGGACATGGTTAACATTATTACAGACTCCTAGGAACATATTAAAAAGTGTAAACAAGTGTTAAATAGGCTGGCAAAATACTAGATACATACTAATACCTGCTAGCAATATTAGCTAAGTGTTAAAAGCATGCGAATAATGTAGTGAAAAAGAAAGTTGCTGTAACTAAGGCAAGCAATGTCCGATCTGCCTCAAACTTCACACGTTTGACAAAATGTCCTGTCCTAAATAAATCAACATGCCCATATTCGGTTATAGTCATAGCACCACCTTCTGACAACAGGAAGTGTCATTTTTAACACTTTTATGCACTATTTGCAACACAGTAAAAATATGCCATTGTGTGCTAATCATGCTAGAAATATTTTCAAACATTCTAGCAACACTTAGTATGTGCAAAATTATTCTATTAATACTATAAAACAGGAAGTTGTTGTAACTCATGCATACAATTCCCCATCTGACCCAAACATCACGTTTTATAAGAGTACTGGCCTGAACACAACTAAAGGCCAATATTCAATTATAAGTATAGCGCCACCTGCTGGCAACATGAAATTACTTATTTTATACTAACTTAAACATGACTTGTCTGATCTGCCCGAGACCTTGCATGTTTGGTAAGAGTCCTGGCCTAAAGACATTTACATGTCGATATTCAGTTATAATCATAACACCACCTGTTGGCAGCAGGAAATGTGGCACAAATATTTACTATTTTATAAGCATATGGGCCAACGTTCACTGTTCCTCCAATTTGTTTTGTTTTTTCATTGACAGACCTCAGATCAGTTCTTCATCATGGAGATCACTGAAAGATCTTCATCTCCAGATCCCAGCTGTGTGTCTCTGAAGAGTAACACATCCATGGATAATCCTACTAAATTCAGTGCTGAACCAGTGACCTCTGACCTCAGTGCTGAACCAGTGACCTCTGACCCCAGGTGAGACTCCATCAGCTTGGTATCGTGCTGTGAGACATTATTAAAGCTTTTACTCTTCTGCTGTCTGCTGTTCTCATTATTTTCTGTATTATTGTCACACATAAGGAGCATGGAGCACTCAGAGTAAACTAGAATCACTTTATTTGTCAGAGATCAATGCTAAGGATTGTGTCTTCTGGCCCAGTCATGCCACTTGTTCAAATTATTACTGGCCCTGCCACACAAACATAAAATAGTTGCTCTTATTATTGTTTTTGATTTAGGTTATCTTTTATACTAATAAATACGATTATTTGTAGGGATGCACCGGTTGACCGGCCATAAATCGGAACCGGCCAGTTTTTGCTTAAAATACGTGATCGGCAATCGGCCATTTTTTTTACTTTTTTGGGCCGATTTTTCCGGGAGTGCGGTCGCGTGCACAGAATACATTGTTATCGTTCGCTATGTCATTTGTGTGGAAGTATTTCGAAATCTGTGCGTAGGACACAGGCAGCCGATCACTGGAAATGCAGAGCTTCATGTCTGAGGCACAGATAGCAGGAAGCGATCAGCCGTTGGTGTACTGCAGCACAAATAATAGCCTTCCCTGCGCACTGAAGCTGCGCGAGCGTATACTGTACCGGTCCGCGCCCTTCACACGAGTAGACCATGAAGAGATGTTCAGATCAACTTCTCATGTGTTGGATGAGAAACAATTTTTTTTTTTTTATTTTTTTTTTTTATTAGAACTTGCATACATGTTTGAAACGTTCTGCATTAGGATGATTATTTTTATTTTACCTTAAAATTACATAGACTTAATTTGATTTAAAAATCACCTGCTGTAGCACACTGAAAAAAAGTGTTTCATTCATCCAGTTAAAACATTTTAGGGTAATGATTCACATCTATATTTTTTAACTTGAGACAATAAGTTAAAATAAATTTAGTTAGTAAAAAAACATTGCATCTTTGTTTTATTCGCACCAACATTATTTGATTTGAACTTTTTGGAATAATGTATTTATATAGAATACTTTTATTTAGTCTGTAAATAAAGACACTGGTAAAGACCTTTTTTTATTTAAAACCAAATTTAAAAACTAAAATACTGAATGCTGATTAAGAAACATCTTATTGAATGTGTGTTGATTGTGTTGTTTGGACTGTAGAACTATGCAGTTTAATTTCACATGTTTTACAGTTAATCTTTAAATTTAGGGCCAGTTATCTGTAGTTTCAACCCGATTCAAAAACAAAAGCTAAATGCTGATGTCTATACCATCTATGTTTGTATTGAATGTAGTCTACTTATTGTGCAGTTACTGCTGTTAATTTCAGATGGTTACAGTTATTGTTTTCAATAGCCAAAAGCAAGTTCGGCCTATCAAATACCAAATATTTTGTTTATGCACACTTTCCTTCTTTCTTGTTTGTTGCTTAAAAGATAAAAAAAAAATCGGAAATCTGTATCGGAATTGGCCAGTTTGCTTGTAAAAAAATCGGTATCGGAATCGGCCATGAAAAATTATGATCGGTGCATCCCTAATTATTTGACACCGACATGTTAGATACCAATTAAATTTTACAATTCTCAATTTAAATTTTGATTCCACAGCAAAAACTGCTAGCGTAGCAAATATAAAGTTGATGAAATGCAGCCAATGTTCTAGAAAATGTGTTGTACTTCAATGTAAATATGCTGTATATAACAGGAGTATATTAAACTGACACTTCTCTCTTAAATGTGGTGCTGTTCCTTCCATGTTTTATTCACAAACATGTTTTTATGTTTGTTACCAATCAGAGATGATCAGATACGAGCCCAGGATCCTCCTCAAGCAGTGAATGTTGAACTACAGAGAGTCAAAGAGCAGCACAAAACCAGCATGAAGAACAAGTATGAGAGATTATTTGAGGGACTGAAACTCCAGGAGAATGAAAGCCTCCTGAACAGCATCTACACACAGCTCTACATCATAGAGGGAGAGAGAAAAGGAGTGAATGAAGAACATGAGGTTTTACAGATGGAGAAAACAGCCAGAACACAACACTCACAAGACACTCCAATCTACTGCAATGACATCTTTAAAGCCTCCGCTGAAGCAGGATGTGAGGAGAAAGAGCAGATCAAGACTGTTCTTACTAAAGGCATCGCTGGAATCGGAAAAACCGTCTCTGTGCAGAAGTTCATTCTGGACTGGGCCGAGGGAAAAGCCAATCAGGATGTAGATTTCATGTTTGTGCTTCCATTTCGAGAGCTGAACTTGATCCCAGATCATCAGTACAGTCTTCACAGACTTCTGCTGGACTTTCATCCTGAACTTCAAGATCTGGACTCACAGATTTATGAGGAGTGTAAAGTTGTGTTCATCTTTGATGGTCTGGATGAAAGCAGAATCACACTGATGTTTTCAGACGCTCAGAAAGTTTGTGATGTGACTGAGACTTCATCAGTGGCTGTGTTGATGTCAAAGCTGATGAAAGGAGAGCTGCTTCCCTCTGCTCTCATCTGGATCACCTCCAGACCAGCAGCAGCCAATCAGATCCCCTCCAAATACATCCACCGTCTGACAGAAATTCAGGGATTCACTGAGCCTCAGAAGGAGGAATATTTCAGGAAGAGAATCAGTGATGAGCATCAAGCCAGCAGAATCATCTCACACATCAGAAGAGCAAGAAGCCTCCACATCATGTGCCACATCCCCGTCTTCTGCTGGATCTCATCCACTGTGCTTCAGAAGCTCCTGGAAGAAGATCTGAGTGCAGAAATCCCTCAAACTCTGACTGAAATGTACATCCACTTCCTGCTGATTCAGATCAACATGAGGAAGCAGAAGTATGAAGAGAGAGATCCAGAGAAACTCCTGCCGTCCAACAGAGAAGTGATTGTGAAACTTGCTGAAGTGGCTTTCAAACAGCTGATGAAGGGCAATGTGATGTTCTATGAGGAGGACCTGATTGAGAGCAGCATA